>NW_027478642.1:440683-652159 GCF_051014685.1 Ptiloglossa arizonensis | reverse complement strand
ACTGCCATATCACGCGAACGGATTGACCAGTCCGCAAAATTTCTGTTGCATCTGAAAGTAGAAACTCGCCCGATTACAACGGTATGCGTACTTTTCCCCTAGTCCGTTCTAGTTATTCGTTTCGAGCATCAGAACTGCGAAAATTTTGAGTTTCTCAAGCGTTTCTTACCTCCAAACTGCCATATCTCGCGAACGGATTGACCAATCCGCAAAATTTCTGTTGCATCTGAAAGTACAAACTCGCCCGATTACAACGGTGTGCGTACTTTTCCCCTAGGCCGTTCTGGTTATTCGTTTCGAGCATCAGAACTGCGAAAATGTTGAGTTTCTCAAGCGTTTCTTACCTACAAACTGCCATATCTCGCGAACGGATTGACCAATCCGCAAAATTTCTGTTGCATCTGAAAGTAGAAACTCGCCCGATTACAACGGTATGCGTACTTTTCCCCTAGGCCGTTCTGGTTATTCGTTTCGAGCATCAGAACTGTGAAAATTTTGTGTTTCCCAACCGTTTCTTACATCCAAACTGCCATATCTCGCGAACGGATTGACCAATCCGCAAAATTTCTGTTGCATCTGAAAGTAGAAACTCGCCCGATTACAACGGTATGCGTACTTTTCCCCTAGACCGTTCTGGTTACTCGTTTCGAGCATCAGAACTGTGATAATTTTGAGTTTCTCAACCGTTTCTTACCTCCAAACTGCCATATCTCGCGAACGGATTGACCAATCCGCAAAATTTCTGTTGCATCTGAAAGTAGAAACTCGCCCGATTACAACGGTATGCGTACTTTTCCCCTAGGCCGTTCTGGTTATTCGTTTCTAGCATCAGAACTGTGAAAATTTTGAGTTTCCCAACCGTTTCTTACATCCAAACTGCCATATCTCGCGAACGGATTGACCAATCCGCAAAATTTCTGTTGCATCTGAAAGTAGAAACTCGCCCGATTACAACGGTATGCGTACTTTTCCCCTAGGCCGTTGTAGTTACTCGCTTCGAGCATGAGAACTGCGAAAATTTTGGGTTTCTCAAGCGTTGCTTACCTCCAAACTGCCATATCTCTCGAACGGATTGACCAATCTCCAAAATTTCTTTGCATCTGAAAGTAGAAAGTCGCTCGATTACAACGGTATGCGTACTTTCCCCCTAGTCCGTCTAGTTATGCTTGTCGAGCATCAGAACTGCGAAAATTTTGAGTTTCTCAAGCGTTTCTTACCTCCAAACTGCCATATCTCGCGAACGGATTGACTAATCCGCAAAATTTCTGTTGCATCTGAAAGTAGAAACTCGCCCGATTACAACGGTATGCGTACTTTTCCCCTAGTCCGTTCTAGTTATTCGTTTCGAGCATCAGAACTGCGAAAATTTTGAGTTTCTCAAGCGTTTCTTACCTCCAAACTGCCATATCACGCGAACGGATTGACCAGTCCGCAAAATTTCTGTTGCATCTGAAAGTAGAAACTCGCCCGATTACAACGGTATGCGTACTTTTCCCCTAGTCCGTTCTAGTTATTCGTTTCGAGCATCAGAACTGCGAAAATTTTGAGTTTCTCAAGCGTTTCTTACCTCCAAACTGCCATATCTCGCGAACGGATTGACCAATCCGCAAAATTTCTGTTGCATCTGAAAGTACAAACTCGCCCAATTACAACGGTGTGCGTACTTTTCCCCTAGGCCGTTCTGGTTATTCGTTTCGAGCATCAGAACTGCGAAAATGTTGAGTTTCTCAAGCGTTTCTTACTTACAAACTGCCATATCTCGCGAACGGATTGACCAATCCGCAAAATTTCTGTTGCATCTGAAAGTAGAAACTCGCCCGATTACAACGGTATGCGTACTTTTCCCCTAGGCCGTTCTGGTTATTCGTTTCGAGCATCAGAACTGTGAAAATTTTGAGTTTCCCA
This sequence comes from Ptiloglossa arizonensis, assembly GCF_051014685.1. Classification (NCBI taxonomy): domain Eukaryota; kingdom Metazoa; phylum Arthropoda; class Insecta; order Hymenoptera; family Colletidae; genus Ptiloglossa; species Ptiloglossa arizonensis. The sequence continues at coordinate 650,254 of NW_027478642.1, read as the reverse complement.
ACCGTTTCTTACATCCAAACTGCCATATCTCGCGAACGGATTGACCAATCCGCAAAATTTCTGTTGCATCTGAAAGTAGAAACTCGCCCGATTACAACGGTATGCGTACTTTTCCCCTAGACCGTTCTGGTTACTCGTTTCGAGCATCAGAACTGTGATAATTATGAGTTTCTCAACCGTTTCTTACCTCCAAACTGCCATATCTCGCGAACGGATTGACCAATCTCCAAAATTTCTTTGCATCTGAAAGTAGAAAGTCGCCCGATTACAACGGTATGCGTACTTTCCCCCTAGACCGTTCTAGTTATGCTTGTCGAGCATCAGAACTGCGAAAATTTTGAGTTTCTCAAGCGTTTCTTACCTCCAAACTGCCATATCTCGCGAACGGATTGACTAATCCGCAAAATTTCTGTTGCATCTGAAAGTAGAAACTCGCCCGATTACAACGGTATGCGTACTTTTCCCCTAGTCCGTTCTAGTTATTCGTTTCGAGCATCAGAACTGCGAAAATTTTGAGTTTCTCAAGCGTTTCTTACCTCCAAACTGCCATATCTCGCGAACGCATTGACCAGTCCGCAAAATTTCTGTTGCATCTGAAAGTAGAAACTCGCCCGATTACAACGGTATGCGTACTTTTCCCCTAGTCCGTTCTAGTTATTCGTTTCGAGCATCAGAACTGCGAAAATTTTGAGTTTCTCAAGCGTTTCTTACCTCCAAACTGCCATATCTCGCGAACGGATTGACCAATCCGCAAAATTTCTGTTGCATCTGAAAGTACAAACTCGGCCGATTACAACGGTGTGCGTACTTTTCCCCTAGGCCGTTCTGGTTATTCGTTTCGAGCATCAGAACTGCGAAAATGTTGAGTTTCTCAAGCGTTTCTTACCTACAAACTGCCATATCTCGCGAACGGATTGACCAATCCGCAAAATTTCTGTTGCATCTGAAAGTAGAAACTCGCCCGATTACAACGGTATGCGTACTTTTCCCCTAGGCCGTTCTGGTTATTCGTTTCTAGCATCAGAACTGTGAAAATTTTGAGTTTCCCAACCGTTTCTTACATCCAAACTGCCATATCTCGCGAACGGATTGACCAATCCGCAAAATTTCTGTTGCACCTGAAAGTAGAAACTCGCCCGATTACAACGGTATGCGTACTTTTCCCCTAGGCCGTTGTAGTTACTCGCTTCGAGCATGAGAACTGCGAAAATTTTGGGTTTCTCAAGCGTTGCTTACCTCCAAACTGCCATATCTCTCGAACGGATTGACCAATCCGCAAAATTTCTGTTGCATCTGAAAGTACAAACTCGCCCGATTACAACGGTGTGCGTACTTTCCCCTAGGCCGTTCTGGTTATTCGTTTCGAGCATCAGAACTGCGAAAATGTTGAGTTTCTCAAGCGTTTCTTACCTCCAAACTGCCATATCTCGCGAACGGATTGACCAGTCCGCAAAATTTCTGTTGCATCTGAAAGTAGAAACTCGCCCGATTACAACGGTATGCGTACTTTTCCCCTAGTCCGTTCTAGTTATTCGTTTCGAGCATCAGAACTGCGAAAATTTTGAGTTTCTCAAGCGTTTCTTACCTCCAAACTGCCATATCTCGCGAACGGATTGACCAATCCGCAAAATTTCTGTTGCATCTGAAAGTACAAACTCGGCCGATTACAACGGTGTGCGTACTTTTCCCCTAGGCCGTTCTGGTTATTCGTTTCGAGCATCAGAACTGCGAAAATGTTGAGTTTCTCAAGCGTTTCTTACCTACAAACTGCCATATCTCGCGAACGGATTGACCAATCCGCAAAATTTCTGTTGCATCTGAAAGTAGAAACTCGCCCGATTACAACGGTATGCGTACTTTTCCCCTAGGCCGTTCTGGTTATTCGTTTCTAGCATCAGAACTGTGAAAATTTTGAGTTTCCCAACCGTTTCTTACATCCAAACTGCCATATCTCGCGAACGGATTGACCAATCCGCAAAATTTCTGTTGCATCTGAAAGTAGAAAGTCGCCCGATTACAACGGTATGCGTACTTTTCCCCTAGGCCGTTCTAGTTATTCATTTCGAGCATCAGAACTGCGAAAATGTTGAGTTTCTCAAGCGTTTCTTACCTCCAAACTGCCATATCTCGCGAACGGATTGACTAATCCGCAAAATTTCTGTTGCATCTGAAAGTAGAAACTCGCCCGATTACAACATTATGCGTACTTTTCCCCTAGGCCGTTCTAGTTATTCGTTTCGAGCATCAGAACTGCGAAAATTTTGAGTTTCTCAAGCGTTTCTGACCTCCAAACTGCCATATCTCGCGAACGGATTGACCAATTCGCAAAATTTCTGTTGCATCTGAAAGTAGAAACTCGCCCGATTACAACGGTATGCGTACTTTTCCCCTAGGCCGTTCTGGTTACTCGTTTCGAGCATCAGAACTGTGATAATTTTGAGTTTCTCAACCGTTTCTTACCTCCAAACTGCCATATCTCGCGAACGGATTGACCAATCTCCAAAATTTCTTTGCATCTGAAAGTAGAAAGTCGCCCGATTACAACGGTATGCGTACTTTCCCCCTAGACCGTTCTAGTTATGCTTGTCGAGCATCAGAACTGCGAAAATTTTGAGTTTCTCAAGCGTTTCTTACCTCCAAACTGCCATATCACGCGAACGGATTGACCAATCCGCAAAATTTCTGTTGCATCTGAAAGTAGAAAGTCGCCCGCTTACAACGGTATGCGTACTTTTCCCCTAGGCCGTTCTAGTTATTCATTTCGAGCATCAGAACTGCGAAAATGTTGAGTTTCTCAAGCGTTTCTTACCTCCAAACTGCCATATCTCGCGAACGGATTGACCAGTCCGCAAAATTTCTGTTGCATCTGAAAGTAGAAACTCGCCCGATTACAACGGTATGCGTACTTTTCCCCTAGTCCGTTCTAGTTATTCGTTTCGAGCATCAGAACTGCGAAAATTTTGAGTTTCTCAAGCGTTTCTTACCTCCAAACTGCCATATCTCGCGAACGGATTGACCAATCCGCAAAATTTCTGTTGCATCTGAAAGTACAAACTCGGCCGATTACAACGGTGTGCGTACTTTTCCCCTAGGCCGTTTTGGTTATTCGTTTCGAGCATCAGAACTGCGAAAATGTTGAGTTTCTCAAGCGTTTCTTACCTACAAACTGCCATATCTCGCGAACGGATTGACCAATCCGCAAAATTTCTGTTGCATCTGAAAGTAGAAACTCGCCCGATTACAACGGTATGCGTACTTTTCCCCTAGGCCGTTCTGGTTATTCGTTTCGAGCATCAGAACTGTGAAAATTTTGAGTTTCCCAACCGTTTCTTACATCCAAACTGCCATATCTCGCGAACGGATTGACCAATCCGCAAAATTTCTGTTGCATCTGAAAGTAGAAAGTCGCCCGATTACAACGGTATGCGTACTTTTCCCCTAGGCCGTTCTAGTTATTCATTTCGAGCATCAGAACTGCGAAAATGTTGAGTTTCTCAAGCGTTTCTTACCTCCAAACTGCCATATCTCGCGAACGGATTGACTAATCCGCAAAATTTCTGTTGCATCTGAAAGTAGAAACTCGCCCGATTACAACATTATGCGTACTTTTCCCCTAGGCCGTTCTAGTCATTCGTTTCGAGCATCAGAACTGCGAAAATTTTGAGTTTCTCAAGCGTTTCTGACCTCCAAACTGCCATATCTCGCGAACGGATTGACCAATTCGCAAAATTTCTGTTGCATCTGAAAGTAGAAACTCGCCCGATTACAACGGTATGCGTACTTTTCCCCTAGGCCGTTCTGGTTGCTCGTTTCGAGCATCAGAACTGTGATAATTTTGAGTTTCTCAACCGTTTCTTACCTCCAAACTGCCATATCTCGCGAACGGATTGACCAATCTCCAAAATTTCTTTGCATCTGAAAGTAGAAAGTCGCCCGATTACAACGGTATGCGTACTTTCCCCCTAGACCGTTCTAGTTATGCTTGTCGAGCATCAGAACTGCGAAAATTTTGAGTTTCTCAAGCGTTTCTTACCTCCAAACTGCCATATCTCGCGAACGGATTGACCAATCCGCAAAATTTCTGTTGCATCTGAAAGTAGAAACTCGCCCGATTACAACGGTATGCGTACTTTTCCCCTAGGCCGTTCTGGTTATTCGTTTCGAGCATCAGAACTGTGAAAATTTTGAGTTTCCCAACCGTTTCTTACATCCAAACTGCCATATCTCGCGAACGGATTGACCAATCCGCAAAATTTCTGTTGCATCTGAAAGTAGAAACTCGCCCGATTACAACGGTATGCGTACTTTTCCCCTAGACCGTTCTGGTTACTCGTTTCGAGCATCAGAACTGTGATAATTATGAGTTTCTCAACCGTTTCTTACCTCCAAACTGCCATATCTCGCGAACGGATTGACCAATCTCCAAAATTTCTTTGCATCTGAAAGTAGAAAGTCGCCCGATTACAACGGTATGCGTACTTTCCCCCTAGACCGTTCTAGTTATGCTTGTCGAGCATCAGAACTGCGAAAATTTTGAGTTTCTCAAGCGTTTCTTACCTCCAAACTGCCATATCTCGCGAACGGATTGACTAATCCGCAAAATTTCTGTTGCATCTGAAAGTAGAAACTCGCCCGATTACAACGGTATGCGTACTTTTCCCCTAGTCCGTTCTAGTTATTCGTTTCGAGCATCAGAACTGCGAAAATTTTGAGTTTCTCAAGCGTTTCTTACCTCCAAACTGCCATATCTCGCGAACGGATTGACCAGTCCGCAAAATTTCTGTTGCATCTGAAAGTAGAAACTCGCCCGATTACAACGGTATGCGTACTTTTCCCCTAGTCCGTTCTAGTTATTCGTTTCGAGCATCAGAACTGCGAAAATTTTGAGTTTCTCAAGCGTTTCTTACCTCCAAACTGCCATATCTCGCGAACGGATTGACCAATCCGCAAAATTTCTGTTGCATCTGAAAGTACAAACTCGGCCGATTACAACGGTGTGCGTACTTTTCCCCTAGGCCGTTCTGGTTATTCGTTTCGAGCATCAGAACTGCGAAAATGTTGAGTTTCTCAAGCGTTTCTTACCTACAAACTGCCATATCTCGCGAACGGATTGACCAATCCGCAAAATTTCTGTTGCATCTGAAAGTAGAAACTCGCCCGATTACAACGGTATGCGTACTTTTCCCCTAGGCCGTTCTGGTTATTCGTTTCTAGCATCAGAACTGTGAAAATTTTGAGTTTCCCAACCGTTTCTTACATCCAAACTGCCATATCTCGCGAACGGATTGACCAATCCGCAAAATTTCTGTTGCATCTGAAAGTAGAAACTCGCCCGATTACAACGGTATGCGTACTTTTCCCCTAGTCCGTTGTAGTTACTCGCTTCGAGCATGAGAACTGCGAAAATTTTGGGTTTCTCAAGCGTTGCTTACCTCCAAACTGCCATATCTCTCGAACGGATTGACCAATCCGCAAAATTTCTGTTGCATCTGAAAGTACAAACTCGCCCGATTACAACGGTGTGCGTACTTTCCCCTAGGCCGTTCTGGTTATTCGTTTCGAGCATCAGAACTGCGAAAATGTTGAGTTTCTCAAGCGTTTCTTACCTCCAAACTGCCATATCTCGCGAACGGATTGACCAGTCCGCAAAATTTCTGTTGCATCTGAAAGTAGAAACTCGCCCGATTACAACGGTATGCGTACTTTTCCCCTAGTCCGTTCTAGTTATTCGTTTCGAGCATCAGAACTGCGAAAATTTTGAGTTTCTCAAGCGTTTCTTACCTCCAAACTGCCATATCTCGCGAACGGATTGACCAATCCGCAAAATTTCTGTTGCATCTGAAAGTACAAACTCGGCCGATTACAACGGTGTGCGTACTTTTCCCCTAGGCCGTTCTGGTTATTCGTTTCGAGCATCAGAACTGCGAAAATGTTGAGTTTCTCAAGCGTTTCTTACCTACAAACTGCCATATCTCGCGAACGGATTGACCAATCCGCAAAATTTCTGTTGCATCTGAAAGTAGAAACTCGCCCGATTACAACGGTATGCGTACTTTTCCCCTAGGCCGTTCTGGTTATTCGTTTCTAGCATCAGAACTGTGAAAATTTTGAGTTTCCCAACCGTTTCTTACATCCAAACTGCCATATCTCGCGAACGGATTGACCAATCCGCAAAATTTCTGTTGCATCTGAAAGTAGAAAGTCGCCCGATTACAACGGTATGCGTACTTTTCCCCTAGGCCGTTCTAGTTATTCATTTCGAGCATCAGAACTGCGAAAATGTTGAGTTTCTCAAGCGTTTCTTACCTCCAAACTGCCATATCTCGCGAACGGATTGACTAATCCGCAAAATTTCTGTTGCATCTGAAAGTAGAAACTCGCCCGATTACAACATTATGCGTACTTTTCCCCTAGGCCGTTCTAGTTATTCGTTTCGAGCATCAGAACTGCGAAAATTTTGAGTTTCTCAAGCGTTTCTGACCTCCAAACTGCCATATCTCGCGAACGGATTGACCAATTCGCAAAATTTCTGTTGCATCTGAAAGTAGAAACTCGCCCGATTACAACGGTATGCGTACTTTTCCCCTAGGCCGTTCTGGTTACTCGTTTCGAGCATCAGAACTGTGATAATTTTGAGTTTCTCAACCGTTTCTTACCTCCAAACTGCCATATCTCGCGAACGGATTGACCAATCTCCAAAATTTCTTTGCATCTGAAAGTAGAAAGTCGCCCGATTACAACGGTATGCGTACTTTCCCCCTAGACCGTTCTAGTTATGCTTGTCGAGCATCAGAACTGCGAAAATTTTGAGTTTCTCAAGCGTTTCTTACCTCCAAACTGCCATATCACGCGAACGGATTGACCAATCCGCAAAATTTCTGTTGCATCTGAAAGTAGAAAGTCGCCCGCTTACAACGGTATGCGTACTTTTCCCCTAGGCCGTTCTAGTTATTCATTTCGAGCATCAGAACTGCGAAAATGTTGAGTTTCTCAAGCGTTTCTTACCTCCAAACTGCCATATCTCGCGAACGGATTGACCAGTCCGCAAAATTTCTGTTGCATCTGAAAGTAGAAACTCGCCCGATTACAACGGTATGCGTACTTTTCCCCTAGTCCGTTCTAGTTATTCTTTTCGAGCATCAGAACTGCGAAAATTTTGAGTTTCTCAAGCGTTTCTTACCTCCAAACTGCCATATCTCGCGAACGGATTGACCAATCCGCAAAATTTCTGTTGCATCTGAAAGTACAAACTCGGCCGATTACAACGGTGTGCGTACTTTTCCCCTAGGCCGTTTTGGTTATTCGTTTCGAGCATCAGAACTGCGAAAATGTTGAGTTTCTCAAGCGTTTCTTACCTACAAACTGCCATATCTCGCGAACGGATTGACCAATCCGCAAAATTTCTGTTGCATCTGAAAGTAGAAACTCGCCCGATTACAACGGTATGCGTACTTTTCCCCTAGGCCGTTCTGGTTATTCGTTTCGAGCATCAGAACTGTGAAAATTTTGAGTTTCCCAACCGTTTCTTACATCCAAACTGCCATATCTCGCGAACGGATTGACCAATCCGCAAAATTTCTGTTGCATCTGAAAGTAGAAAGTCGCCCGATTACAACGGTATGCGTACTTTTCCCCTAGGCCGTTCTAGTTATTCATTTCGAGCATCAGAACTGCGAAAATGTTGAGTTTCTCAAGCGTTTCTTACCTCCAAACTGCCATATCTCGCGAACGGATTGACTAATCCGCAAAATTTCTGTTGCATCTGAAAGTAGAAACTCGCCCGATTACAACATTATGCGTACTTTTCCCCTAGGCCGTTCTAGTCATTCGTTTCGAGCATCAGAACTGCGAAAATTTTGAGTTTCTCAAGCGTTTCTGACCTCCAAACTGCCATATCTCGCGAACGGATTGACCAATTCGCAAAATTTCTGTTGCATCTGAAAGTAGAAACTCGCCCGATTACAACGGTATGCGTACTTTTCCCCTAGGCCGTTCTGGTTGCTCGTTTCGAGCATCAGAACTGTGATAATTTTGAGTTTCTCAACCGTTTCTTACCTCCAAACTGCCATATCTCGCGAACGGATTGACCAATCTCCAAAATTTCTTTGCATCTGAAAGTAGAAAGTCGCCCGATTACAACGGTATGCGTACTTTCCCCCTAGACCGTTCTAGTTATGCTTGTCGAGCATCAGAACTGCGAAAATTTTGAGTTTCTCAAGCGTTTCTTACCTCCAAACTGCCATATCTCGCGAACGGATTGACCAATCCGCAAAATTTCTGTTGCATCTGAAAGTAGAAACTCGCCCGATTACAACGGTATGCGTACTTTTCCCCTAGTCCGTTCTAGTTATTCGTTTCGAGCATCAGAACTGCGAAAATTTTGAGTTTCTCAAGCGTTTCTTTCCTCCAAACTGCCATATCTCGCGAACGGATTGACCAATCCGCAAAATTTCTGTTGCATCTGAAAGTACAAACTCGGCCGATTACAACGGTGTGCGTACTTTTCCCCTAGGCCGTTCTGGTTATTCGTTTCGAGCATCAGAACTGCGAAAATGTTGAGTTTCTCAAGCGTTTCTTACCTACAAACTGCCATATCTCGCGAACGGATTGACCAATCCGCAAAATTTCTGTTGCATCTGAAAGTAGAAACTCGCCCGATTACAACGGTATGCGTACTTTTCCCCTAGGCCGTTCTGGTTATTCGTTTCTAGCATCAGAACTGTGAAAATTTTGAGTTTCCCAACCGTTTCTTACATCCAAACTGCCATATCTCGCGAACGGATTGACCAATCCGCAAAATTTCTGTAGCATCTGAAAGTAGAAAGTCGCCCGATTACAACGGTATGCGTACTTTTCCCCTAGGCCGTTCTAGTTATTCATTTCGAGCATCAGAACTGCGAAAATGTTGAGTTTCTCAAGCGTTTCTTACCTCCAAACTGCCATATCTCGCGAACGGATTGACTAATCCGCAAAATTTCTGTTGCATCTGAAAGTAGAAACTCGCCCGATTACAACATTATGCGTACTTTTCCCCTAGGCCGTTCTAGTTATTCGTTTCGAGCATCAGAACTGCGAAAATTTTGAGTTTCTCAAGCGTTTCTGACCTCCAAACTGCCATATCTCGCGAACGGATTGACCAATTCGCAAAATTTCTGTTGCATCTGAAAGTAGAAACTCGCCCGATTACAACGGTATGCGTACTTTTCCCCTAGGCCGTTCTGGTTACTCGTTTCGAGCATCAGAACTGTGATAATTTTGAGTTTCTCAACCGTTTCTTACCTCCAAACTGCCATATCTCGCGAACGGATTGACCAATCTCCAAAATTTCTTTGCATCTGAAAGTACAAACTCGCCCGATTACAACGGTGTGCGTACTTTTCCCCTAGGCCGTTCTGGTTATTCGTTTCGAGCATCAGAACTGCGAAAATGTTGAGTTTCTCAAGCGTTTCTTACCTACAAACTGCCATATCTCGCGAACGGATTGACCAATCCGCAAAATTTCTGTTGCATCTGAAAGTAGAAACTCGCCCGATTACAACGGTATGCGTACTTTTCCCCTAGGCCGTTCTGGTTATTCGTTTCGAGCATCAGAACTGTGAAAATTTTGAGTTTCCCAACCGTTTCTTACATCCAAACTGCCATATCTCGCGAACGGATTGACCAATCCGCAAAATTTCTGTTGCATCTGAAAGTAGAAACTCGCCCGATTACAACGGTATGCGTACTTTTCCCCTAGGCCGTTGTAGTTACTCGCTTCGAGCATGAGAACTGCGAAAATTTTGGGTTTCTCAAGCGTTGCTTACCTCCAAACTGCCATATCTCTCGAACGGATTGACCAATCTCCAAAATTTCTTTGCATCTGAAAGTAGAAAGTCGCCCGATTACAACGGTATGCGTACTTTCCCCCTAGTCCGTTCTAGTTATGCTTGTCGAGCATCAGAACTGCGAAAATTTTGAGTTTCTCAAGCGTTTCTTACCTCCAAACTGCCATATCTCGCGAACGGATTGACTAATCCGCAAAATTTCTGTTGCATCTGAAAGTAGAAACTCGCCCGATTACAACGGTATGCGTACTTTTCCCCTAGTCCGTTCTAGTTATTCGTTTCGAGCATCAGAACTGCGAAAATTTTGAGTTTCTCAAGCGTTTCTTACATCCAAACTGCCATATCACGCGAACGGATTGACCAGTCCGCAAAATTTCTGTTGCATCTGAAAGTAGAAACTCGCCCGATTACAACGGTATGCGTACTTTTCCCCTAGTCCGTTCTAGTTATTCGTTTCGAGCATCAGAACTGCGAAAATTTTGAGTTTCTCAAGCGTTTCTTACCTCCAAACTGCCATATCTCGCGAACGGATTGACCAATCCGCAAAATTTCTGTTGCATCTGAAAGTACAAACTCGCCCGATTACAACGGTGTGCGTACTTTTCCCCTAGGCCGTTCTGGTTATTCGTTTCGAGCATCAGAACTGCGAAAATGTTGAGTTTCTCAAGCGTTTCTTACCTACAAACTGCCATATCTCGCGAACGGATTGACCAATCCGCAAAATTTCTGTTGCATCTGAAAGTAGAAACTCGCCCGATTACAACGGTATGCGTACTTTTCCCCTAGGCCGTTCTGGTTATTCGTTTCGAGCATCAGAACTGTGAAAATTTTGTGTTTCCCAACCGTTTCTTACATCCAAACTGCCATATCTCGCGAACGGATTGACCAATCCGCAAAATTTCTGTTGCATCTGAAAGTAGAAACTCGCCCGATTACAACGGTATGCGTACTTTTCCCCTAGACCGTTCTGGTTACTCGTTTCGAGCATCAGAACTGTGATAATTTTGAGTTTCTCAACCGTTTCTTACCTCCAAACTGCCATATCTCGCGAACGGATTGACCAATCCGCAAAATTTCTGTTGCATCTGAAAGTAGAAACTCGCCCGATTACAACGGTATGCGTACTTTTCCCCTAGGCCGTTCTGGTTATTCGTTTCTAGCATCAGAACTGTGAAAATTTTGAGTTTCCCAACCGTTTCTTACATCCAAACTGCCATATCTCGCGAACGGATTGACCAATCCGCAAAATTTCTGTTGCATCTGAAAGTAGAAACTCGCCCGATTACAACGGTATGCGTACTTTTCCCCTAGGCCGTTGTAGTTACTCGCTTCGAGCATGAGAACTGCGAAAATTTTGGGTTTCTCAAGCGTTGCTTACCTCCAAACTGCCATATCTCTCGAACGGATTGACCAATCTCCAAAATTTCTTTGCATCTGAAAGTAGAAAGTCGCCCGATTACAACGGTATGCGTACTTTCCCCCTAGTCCGTCTAGTTATGCTTGTCGAGCATCAGAACTGCGAAAATTTTGAGTTTCTCAAGCGTTTCTTACCTCCAAACTGCCATATCTCGCGAACGGATTGACTAATCCGCAAAATTTCTGTTGCATCTGAAAGTAGAAACTCGCCCGATTACAACGGTATGCGTACTTTTCCCCTAGTCCGTTCTAGTTATTCGTTTCGAGCATCAGAACTGCGAAAATTTTGAGTTTCTCAAGCGTTTCTTACCTCCAAACTGCCATATCACGCGAACGGATTGACCAGTCCGCAAAATTTCTGTTGCATCTGAAAGTAGAAACTCGCCCGATTACAACGGTATGCGTACTTTTCCCCTAGTCCGTTCTAGTTATTCGTTTCGAGCATCAGAACTGCGAAAATTTTGAGTTTCTCAAGCGTTTCTTACCTCCAAACTGCCATATCTCGCGAACGGATTGACCAATCCGCAAAATTTCTGTTGCATCTGAAAGTACAAACTCGCCCAATTACAACGGTGTGCGTACTTTTCCCCTAGGCCGTTCTGGTTATTCGTTTCGAGCATCAGAACTGCGAAAATGTTGAGTTTCTCAAGCGTTTCTTACCTACAAACTGCCATATCTCGCGAACGGATTGACCAATCCGCAAAATTTCTGTTGCATCTGAAAGTAGAAACTCGCCCGATTACAACGGTATGCGTACTTTTCCCCTAGGCCGTTCTGGTTATTCGTTTCGAGCATCAGAACTGTGAAAATTTTGAGTTTCCCAACCGTTTCTTACATCCAAACTGCCATATCTCGCGAACGGATTGACCAATCCGCAAAATTTCTGTTGCATCTGAAAGTAGAAACTCGCCCGATTACAACGGTATGCGTACTTTTCCCCTAGACCGTTCTGGTTACTCGTTTCGAGCATCAGAACTGTGATAATTATGAGTTTCTCAACCGTTTCTTACCTCCAAACTGCCATATCTCGCGAACGGATTGACCAATCTCCAAAATTTCTTTGCATCTGAAAGTAGAAAGTCGCCCGATTACAACGGTATGCGTACTTTCCCCCTAGACCGTTCTAGTTATGCTTGTCGAGCATCAGAACTGCGAAAATTTTGAGTTTCTCAAGCGTTTCTTACCTCCAAACTGCCATATCTCGCGAACGGATTGACTAATCCGCAAAATTTCTGTTGCATCTGAAAGTAGAAACTCGCCCGATTACAACGGTATGCGTACTTTTCCCCTAGTCCGTTCTAGTTATTCGTTTCGAGCATCAGAACTGCGAAAATTTTGAGTTTCTCAAGCATTTCTTACCTCCAAACTGCCATATCTCGCGAACGGATTGACCAGTCCGCAAAATTTCTGTTGCATCTGAAAGTAGAAACTCGCCCGATTACAACGGTATGCGTACTTTTCCCCTAGTCCGTTCTAGTTATTCGTTTCGAGCATCAGAACTGCGAAAATTTTGAGTTTCTCAAGCGTTTCTTACCTCCAAACTGCCATATCTCGCGAACGGATTGACCAATCCGCAAAATTTCTGTTGCATCTGAAAGTACAAACTCGGCCGATTACAACGGTGTGCGTACTTTTCCCCTAGGCCGTTCTGGTTATTCGTTTCGAGCATCAGAACTGCGAAAATGTTGAGTTTCTCAAGCGTTTCTTACCTACAAACTGCCATATCTCGCGAACGGATTGACCAATCCGCAAAATTTCTGTTGCATCTGAAAGTAGAAACTCGCCCGATTACAACGGTATGCGTACTTTTCCCCTAGGCCGTTCTGGTTATTCGTTTCTAGCATCAGAACTGTGAAAATTTTGAGTTTCCCAACCGTTTCTTACATCCAAACTGCCATATCTCGCGAACGGATTGACCAATCCGCAAAATTTCTGTTGCATCTGAAAGTAGAAACTCGCCCGATTACAACGGTATGCGTACTTTTCCCCTAGGCCGTTGTAGTTACTCGCTTCGAGCATGAGAACTGCGAAAATTTTGGGTTTCTCAAGCGTTGCTTACCTCCAAACTGCCATATCTCTCGAACGGATTGACCAATCCGCAAAATTTCTGTTGCATCTGAAAGTACAAACTCGCCCGATTACAACGGTGTGCGTACTTTCCCCTAGGCCGTTCTGGTTATTCGTTTCGAGCATCAGAACTGCGAAAATGTTGAGTTTCTCAAGCGTTTCTTACCTCCAAACTGCCATATCTCGCGAACGGATTGACCAGTCCGCAAAATTTCTGTTGCATCTGAAAGTAGAAACTCGCCCGATTACAACGGTATGCGTACTTTTCCCCTAGTCCGTTCTAGTTATTCGTTTCGAGCATCAGAACTGCGAAAATTTTGAGTTTCTCAAGCGTTTCTTACCTCCAAACTGCCATATCTCGCGAACGGATTGACCAATCCGCAAAATTTCTGTTGCATCTGAAAGTACAAACTCGGCCGATTACAACGGTGTGCGTACTTTTCCCCTAGGCCGTTCTGGTTATTCGTTTCGAGCATCAGAACTGCGAAAATGTTGAGTTTCTCAAGCGTTTCTTACCTACAAACTGCCATATCTCGCGAACGGATTGACCAATCCGCAAAATTTCTGTTGCATCTGAAAGTAGAAACTCGCCCGATTACAACGGTATGCGTACTTTTCCCCTAGGCCGTTCTGGTTATTCGTTTCTAGCATCAGAACTGTGAAAATTTTGAGTTTCCCAACCGTTTCTTACATCCAAACTGCCATATCTCGCGAACGGATTGACCAATCCGCAAAATTTCTGTTGCATCTGAAAGTAGAAAGTCGCCCGATTACAACGGTATGCGTACTTTTCCCCTAGGCCGTTCTAGTTATTCATTTCGAGCATCAGAACTGCGAAAATGTTGAGTTTCTCAAGCGTTTCTTACCTCCAAACTGCCATATCTCGCGAACGGATTGACTAATCCGCAAAATTTCTGTTGCATCTGAAAGTAGAAACTCGCCCGATTACAACATTATGCGTACTTTTCCCCTAGGCCGTTCTAGTTATTCGTTTCGAGCATCAGAACTGCGAAAATTTTGAGTTTCTCAAGCGTTTCTGACCTCCAAACTGCCATATCTCGCGAACGGATTGACCAATTCGCAAAATTTCTGTTGCATCTGAAAGTAGAAACTCGCCCGATTACAACGGTATGCGTACTTTTCCCCTAGGCCGTTCTGGTTACTCGTTTCGAGCATCAGAACTGTGATAATTTTGAGTTTCTCAACCGTTTCTTACCTCCAAACTGCCATATCTCGCGAACGGATTGACCAATCTCCAAAATTTCTTTGCATCTGAAAGTAGAAAGTCGCCCGATTACAACGGTATGCGTACTTTCCCCCTAGACCGTTCTAGTTATGCTTGTCGAGCATCAGAACTGCGAAAATTTTGAGTTTCTCAAGCGTTTCTTACCTCCAAACTGCCATATCACGCGAACGGATTGACCAATCCGCAAAATTTCTGTTGCATCTGAAAGTAGAAAGTCGCCCGCTTACAACGGTATGCGTACTTTTCCCCTAGGCCGTTCTAGTTATTCATTTCGAGCATCAGAACTGCGAAAATGTTGAGTTTCTCAAGCGTTTCTTACCTCCAAACTGCCATATCTCGCGAACGGATTGACCAGTCCGCAAAATTTCTGTTGCATCTGAAAGTAGAAACTCGCCCGATTACAACGGTATGCGTACTTTTCCCCTAGTCCGTTCTAGTTATTCGTTTCGAGCATCAGAACTGCGAAAATTTTGAGTTTCTCAAGCGTTTCTTACCTCCAAACTGCCATATCTCGCGAACGGATTGACCAATCCGCAAAATTTCTGTTGCATCTGAAAGTACAAACTCGGCCGATTACAACGGTGTGCGTACTTTTCCCCTAGGCCGTTTTGGTTATTCGTTTCGAGCATCAGAACTGCGAAAATGTTGAGTTTCTCAAGCGTTTCTTACCTACAAACTGCCATATCTCGCGAACGGATTGACCAATCCGCAAAATTTCTGTTGCATCTGAAAGTAGAAACTCGCCCGATTACAACGGTATGCGTACTTTTCCCCTAGGCCGTTCTGGTTATTCGTTTCGAGCATCAGAACTGTGAAAATTTTGAGTTTCCCAACCGTTTCTTACATCCAAACTGCCATATCTCGCGAACGGATTGACCAATCCGCAAAATTTCTGTTGCATCTGAAAGTAGAAAGTCGCCCGATTACAACGGTATGCGTACTTTTCCCCTAGGCCGTTCTAGTTATTCATTTCGAGCATCAGAACTGCGAAAATGTTGAGTTTCTCAAGCGTTTCTTACCTCCAAACTGCCATATCTCGCGAACGGATTGACTAATCCGCAAAATTTCTGTTGCATCTGAAAGTAGAAACTCGCCCGATTACAACATTATGCGTACTTTTCCCCTAGGCCGTTCTAGTCATTCGTTTCGAGCATCAGAACTGCGAAAATTTTGAGTTTCTCAAGCGTTTCTGACCTCCAAACTGCCATATCTCGCGAACGGATTGACCAATTCGCAAAATTTCTGTTGCATCTGAAAGTAGAAACTCGCCCGATTACAACGGTATGCGTACTTTTCCCCTAGGCCGTTCTGGTTGCTCGTTTCGAGCATCAGAACTGTGATAATTTTGAGTTTCTCAACCGTTTCTTACCTCCAAACTGCCATATCTCGCGAACGGATTGACCAATCTCCAAAATTTCTTTGCATCTGAAAGTAGAAAGTCGCCCGATTACAACGGTATGCGTACTTTCCCCCTAGACCGTTCTAGTTATGCTTGTCGAGCATCAGAACTGCGAAAATTTTGAGTTTCTCAAGCGTTTCTTACCTCCAAACTGCCATATCTCGCGAACGGATTGACCAATCCGCAAAATTTCTGTTGCATCTGAAAGTAGAAACACGCCCGATTACAACGGTATGCGTACTTTTCCCCTAGTCCGTTCTAGTTATTCGTTTCGAGCATCAGAACTGCGAAAATTTTGAGTTTCTCAAGCGTTTCTTTCCTCCAAACTGCCATATCTCGCGAACGGATTGACCAATCCGCAAAATTTCTGTTGCATCTGAAAGTACAAACTCGGCCGATTACAACGGTGTGCGTACTTTTCCCCTAGGCCGTTCTGGTTATTCGTTTCGAGCATCAGAACTGCGAAAATGTTGAGTTTCTCAAGCGTTTCTTACCTACAAACTGCCATATCTCGCGAACGGATTGACCAATCCGCAAAATTTCTGTTGCATCTGAAAGTAGAAACTCGCCCGATTACAACGGTATGCGTACTTTTCCCCTAGGCCGTTCTGGTTATTCGTTTCTAGCATCAGAACTGTGAAAATTTTGAGTTTCCCAACCGTTTCTTACATCCAAACTGCCATATCTCGCGAACGGATTGACCAATCCGCAAAATTTCTGTAGCATCTGAAAGTAGAAAGTCGCCCGATTACAACGGTATGCGTACTTTTCCCCTAGGCCGTTCTAGTTATTCATTTCGAGCATCAGAACTGCGAAAATGTTGAGTTTCTCAAGCGTTTCTTACCTCCAAACTGCCATATCTCGCGAACGGATTGACTAATCCGCAAAATTTCTGTTGCATCTGAAAGTAGAAACTCGCCCGATTACAACATTATGCGTACTTTTCCCCTAGGCCGTTCTAGTTATTCGTTTCGAGCATCAGAACTGCGAAAATTTTGAGTTTCTCAAGCGTTTCTGACCTCCAAACTGCCATATCTCGCGAACGGATTGACCAATTCGCAAAATTTCTGTTGCATCTGAAAGTAGAAACTCGCCCGATTACAACGGTATGCGTACTTTTCCCCTAGGCCGTTCTGGTTACTCGTTTCGAGCATCAGAACTGTGATAATTTTGAGTTTCTCAACCGTTTCTTACCTCCAAACTGCCATATCTCGCGAACGGATTGACCAATCTCCAAAATTTCTTTGCATCTGAAAGTAGAAAGTCGCCCGATTACAACGGTATGCGTACTTTCCCCCTAGACCGTTCTAGTTATGCTTGTCGAGCATCAGAACTGCGAAAATTTTGAGTTTCTCAAGCGTTTCTTACCTCCAAACTGCCATATCACGCGAACGGATTGACCAATCCGCAAAATTTCTGTTGCATCTGAAAGTAGAAAGTCGCCCGCTTACAACGGTATGCGTACTTTTCCCCTAGGCCGTTCTAGTTATTCATTTCGAGCATCAGAACTGCGAAAATGTTGAGTTTCTCAAGCGTTTCTTACCTCCAAACTGCCATATCTCGCGAACGGATTGACCAGTCCGCAAAATTTCTGTTGCATCTGAAAGTAGAAACTCGCCCGATTACAACGGTATGCGTACTTTTCCCCTAGTCCGTTCTAGTTATTCGTTTCGAGCATCAGAACTGCGAAAATTTTGAGTTTCTCAAGCGTTTCTTACCTCCAAACTGCCATATCTCGCGAACGGATTGACCAATCCGCAAAATTTCTGTTGCATCTGAAAGTACAAACTCGGCCGATTACAACGGTGTGCGTACTTTTCCCCTAGGCCGTTTTGGTTATTCGTTTCGAGCATCAGAACTGCGAAAATGTTGAGTTTCTCAAGCGTTTCTTACCTACAAACTGCCATATCTCGCGAACGGATTGACCAATCCGCAAAATTTCTGTTGCATCTGAAAGTAGAAAGTCGCCCGATTACAACGGTATGCGTACTTTTCCCCTAGGCCGTTCTAGTTGTTCATTTCGAGCATCAGAACTGCGAAAATGTTGAGTTTCTCAAGCGTTTTTTACCTCCAAACTGCCATATCTCGCGAACGGATTGACTAATCCGCAAAATTTCTGTTGCATCTGAAAGTAGAAACTCGCCCGATTACAACATTATGCGTACTTTTCCCCTAGGCCGTTCTAGTCATTCGTTTCGAGCATCAGAACTGCGAAAATTTTGAGTTTCTCAAGCGTTTCTGACCTCCAAACTGCCATATCTCGCGAACGGATTGACCAATTCGCAAAATTTCTGTTGCATCTGAAAGTAGAAACTCGCCCGATTACAACGGTATGCGTACTTTTCCCCTAGGCCGTTCTGGTTGCTCGTTTCGAGCATCAGAACTGTGATAATTTTGAGTTTCTCAACCGTTTCTTACCTCCAAACTGCCATATCTCGCGAACGGATTGACCAATCTCCAAAATTTCTTTGCATCTGAAAGTAGAAAGTCGCCCGATTACAACGGTATGCGTACTTTCCCCCTAGACCGTTCTAGTTATGCTTGTCGAGCATCAGAACTGCGAAAATTTTGAGTTTCTCAAGCGTTTCTTACCTCCAAACTGCCATATCTCGCGAACGGATTGACCAATCCGCAAAATTTCTGTTGCATCTGAAAGTAGAAAGTCGCCCGCTTACAACGGTATGCGTACTTTTCCCCTAGGCCGTTCTAGTTATTCATTTCGAGCATCAGAACTGCGAAAATGTTGAGTTTCTCAAGCGTTTCTTACCTCCAAACTGCCATATCTCGCGAACGGATTGACCAGTCCGCAAAATTTCTGTTGCATCTGAAAGTAGAAACTCGCCCGATTACAACGGTATGCGTACTTTTCCCCTAGTCCGTTCTAGTTATTCGTTTCGAGCATCAGAACTGCGAAAATTTTGAGTTTCTCAAGCGTTTCTTACCTCCAAACTGCCATATCTCGCGAACGGATTGACCAATCCGCAAAATTTCTGTTGCATCTGAAAGTACAAACTCGCCCGATTACAACGGTGTGCGTACTTTTCCCCTAGGCCGTTCTGGTTATTCGTTTCGAGCATCAGAACTGCGAAAATGTTGAGTTTCTCAAGCGTTTCTTACCTACAAACTGCCATATCTCGCGAACGGATTGACCAATCCGCAAAATTTCTGTTGCATCTGAAAGTAGAAACTCGCCCGATTACAACGGTATGCGTACTTTTCCCCTAGGCCGTTCTGGTTATTCGTTTCGAGCATCAGAACTGTGAAAATTTTGAGTTTCCCAACCGTTTCTTACATCCAAACTGCCATATCTCGCGAACGAATTGACCAATCCGCAAAATTTCTGTTGCATCTGAAAGTAGAAACTCGCCCGATTACAACGGTATGCGTACTTTTCCCCTAGGCCGTTGTAGTTACTCGCTTCGAGCATGAGAACTGCGAAAATTTTGGGTTTCTCAAGCGTTGCTTACCTCCAAACTGCCATATCTCTCGAACGGATTGACCAATCTCCAAAATTTCTTTGCATCTGAAAGTAGAAAGTAGCCCGATTACAACGGTATGCGTACTTTCCCCCTAGTCCGTTCTAGTTATGCTTGTCGAGCATCAGAACTGCGAAAATTTTGAGTTTCTCAAGCGTTTCTTACCTCCAAACTGCCATATCTCGCGAACGGATTGACTAATCCGCAAAATTTCTGTTGCATCTGAAAGTAGAAACTCGCCCGATTACAACGGTATGCGTACTTTTCCCCTAGTCCGTTCTAGTTATTCGTTTCGAGCATCAGAACTGCGAAAATTTTGAGTTTCTCAAGCGTTTCTTACATCCAAACTGCCATATCACGCGAACGGATTGACCAGTCCGCAAAATTTCTGTTGCATCTGAAAGTAGAAACTCGCCCGATTACAACGGTATGCGTACTTTTCCCCTAGTCCGTTCTAGTTATTCGTTTCGAGCATCAGAACTGCGAAAATTTTGAGTTTCTCAAGCGTTTCTTACCTCCAAACTGCCATATCTCGCGAACGGATTGACCAATCCGCAAAATTTCTGTTGCATCTGAAAGTACAAACTCGCCCGATTACAACGGTGTGCGTACTTTTCCCCTAGGCCGTTCTGGTTATTCGTTTCGAGCATCAGAACTGCGAAAATGTTGAGTTTCTCAAGCGTTTCTTACCTACAAACTGCCATATCTCGCGAACGGATTGACCAATCCGCAAAATTTCTGTTGCATCTGAAAGTAGAAACTCGCCCGATTACAACGGTATGCGTACTTTTCCCCTAGGCCATTCTGGTTACTCGTTTCGAGCATCAGAACTGTGAAAATTTTGTGTTTCCCAACCGTTTCTTACATCCAAACTGCCATATCTCGCGAACGGATTGACCAATCCGCAAAATTTCTGTTGCATCTGAAAGTAGAAACTCGCCCGATTACAACGGTATGCGTACTTTTCCCCTAGACCGTTCTGGTTACTCGTTTCGAGCATCAGAACTGTGATAATTTTGAGTTTCTCAACCGTTTCTTACCTCCAAACTGCCATATCTCGCGAACGGATTGACCAATCTCCAAAATTTCTTTGCATCTGAAAGTAGAAAGTCGCCCGATTACAACGGTATGCGTACTTTCCCCCTAGACCGTTCTAGTTATGCTTGTCGAGCATCAGAACTGCGAAAATTTTGAGTTTCTCAAGCGTTTCTTACCTCCAAACTGCCATATCTCGCGAACGGATTGACTAATCCGCAAAATTTCTGTTGCATCTGAAAGTAGAAACTCGCCCGATTACAACGGTATGCGTACTTTTCCCCTAGTCCGTTCTAGTTATTCGTTTCGAGCATCAGAACTGCGAAAATTTTGAGTTTCTCAAGCGTTTCTTACCTCCAAACTGCCATATCTCGCGAACGGATTGACCAGTCCGCAAAATTTCTGTTGCATCTGAAAGTAGAAACTCGCCCGATTACAACGGTATGCGTACTTTTCCCCTAGTCCGTTCTAGTTATTCGTTTCGAGCATCAGAACTGCGAAAATTTTGAGTTTCTCAAGCGTTTCTTACCTCCAAACTGCCATATCTCGCGAACGGATTGACCAATCCGCAAAATTTCTGTTGCATCTGAAAGTACAAACTCGGCCGATTACAACGGTGTGCGTACTTTTCCCCTAGGCCGTTCTGGTTATTCGTTTCGAGCATCAGAACTGCGAAAATGTTGAGTTTCTCAAGCGTTTCTTACCTACAAACTGCCATATCTCGCGAACGGATTGACCAATCCGCAAAATTTCTGTTGCATCTGAAAGTAGAAACTCGCCCGATTACAACGGTATGCGTACTTTTCCCCTAGGCCGTTCTGGTTATTCGTTTCGAGCATCAGAACTGTGAAAATTTTGAGTTTCCCAACCGTTTCTTACATCCAAACTGCCATATCTCGCGAACGGATTGACCAATCCGCAAAATTTCTGTTGCATCTGAAAGTAGAAACTCGCCCGATTACAACGGTATGCGTACTTTTCCCCTAGGCCGTTGTAGTTACTCGCTTCGAGCATGAGAACTGCGAAAATTTTGGGTTTCTCAAGCGTTGCTTACCTCCAAACTGCCATATCTCTCGAACGGATTGACCAATCTCCAAAATTTCTTTGCATCTGAAAGTAGAAAGTCGCCCGATTACAACGGTATGCGTACTTTCCCCCTAGTCCGTTCTAGTTATGCTTGTCGAGCATCAGAACTGCGAAAATTTTGAGTTTCTCAAGCGTTTCTTACCTCCAAACTGCCATATCTCGCGAACGGATTGACTAATCCGCAAAATTTCTGTTGCATCTGAAAGTAGAAACTCGCCCGATTACAACGGTATGCGTACTTTTCCCCTAGTCCGTTCTAGTTATTCGTTTCGAGCATCAGAACTGCGAAAATTTTGAGTTTCTCAAGCGTTTCTTACCTCCAAACTGCCATATCACGCGAACGGATTGACCAGTCCGCAAAATTTCTGTTGCATCTGAAAGTAGAAACTCGCCCGATTACAACGGTATGCGTACTTTTCCCCTAGTCTGTTCTAGTTATTCGTTTCGAGCATCAGAACTGCGAAAATTTTGAGTTTCTCAAGCGTTTCTTACCTCCAAACTGCCATATCTCGCGAACGGATTGACCAATCCGCAAAATTTCTGTTGGATCTGAAAGTACAAACTCGCCCGATTACAACGGTGTGCGTACTTTTCCCCTAGGCCGTTCTGGTTATTCGTTTCGAGCATCAGAACTGCGAAAATTTTGAGTTTCTCAAGCGTTTCTTACCTACAAACTGCCATATCTCGCGAACGGATTGACCAATCCGCAAAATTTCTGTTGCATCTGAAAGTAGAAACTCGCCCGATTGCAACGGTATGCGTACTTTTCCCCTAGGCCGTTCTGGTTATTCGTTTCGAGCATCAGAACTGTGAAAATTTTGTGTTTCCCAACCGTTTCTTACATCCAAACTGCCATATCTCGCGAACGGATTGACCAATCCGCAAAATTTCTGTTGCATCTGAAAGTAGAAACTCGCCCGATTACAACGGTATGCGTACTTTTCCCCTAGACCGTTCTGGTTACTCGTTTCGAGCATCAGAACTGTGATAATTTTGAGTTTCTCAACCGTTTCTTACCTCCAAACTGCCATATCTCGCGAACGGATTGACCAATCTCCAAAATTTCTTTGCATCTGAAAGTAGAAAGTCGCCCGATTACAACGGTATGCGTACTTTCCCCCTAGACCGTTCTAGTTATGCTTGTCGAGCATCAGAACTGCGAAAATTTTGAGTTTCTCAAGCGTTTCTTACCTCTAAACTGCCATATCTCGCGAACGGATTGACTAATCCGCAAAATTTCTGTTGCATCTGAAAGTAGAAACTCGCCCGATTACAACGGTATGCGTACTTTTCCCCTAGTCCGTTCTAGTTATTCGTTTCGAGCATCAGAACTGCGAAAATTTTGAGATTCTCAAGCGTTTCTTACCTCCAAACTGCCATATCTCGCGAACGGATTGACCAGTCCGCAAAATTTCTGTTGCATCTGAAAGTAGAAACTCGCCCGATTACAACGGTATGCGTACTTTTTCCCTAGTCCGTTCTAGTTATTCGTTTCGAGCATCAGAACTGCGAAAATTTTGAGTTTCTCAAGCGTTTCTTACCTCCAAACTGCCATATCTCGCGAACGGATTGACCAATCCGCAAAATTTCTGTTGCATCTGAAAGTAGAAACTCGCCCGATTACAACGGTATGCGTACTTTTCCCCTAGGCCGTTCTAGTTATTCATTTCGAGCATCAGAACTGCGAAAATGTTGAGTTTCTCAAGCGTTTCTTACCTCCAAACTGCCATATCTCGCGAACGGATTGACTAATCCGCAAAATTTCTGTTGCATCTGAAAGTAGAAACTCGCCCGATTACAACGGTATGCGTACTTTTCCCCTAGGCCGTTCTGGTTACTCGTTTCGAGCATCAGAACTGTGATAATTTTGAGTTTCTCAACCGTTTCTTACCTCCAAACTGCCATATCTCGCGAACGGATTGACCAATCTCCAAAATTTCTTTGCATCTGAAAGTAGAAACTCGCCCGATTACAACGGTATGCGTACTTTTCCCCTAGGCCGTTCTGGTTATTCGTTTCGAGCATCAGAACTGTGAAAATTTTGAGTTTCCCAACCGTTTCTTACATCCAAACTGCCATATCTCGCGAACGGATTGACCAATCCGCAAAATTTCTGTTGCATCTGAAAGTAGAAAGTCGCCCGATTACAACGGTATGCGTACTTTTCCCCTAGGCCGTTCTAGTTATTCATTTCGAGCATCAGAACTGCGAAAATGTTGAGTTTCCCAACCGTTTCTTACATCCAAACTGCCATATCTCGCGAACGGATTGACCAATCCGCAAAATTTCTGTTGCATCTGAAAGTAGAAAGTCGCCCGATTACAACGGTATGCGTACTTTTCCCCTAGGCCGTTCTAGTTATTCATTTCGAGCATCAGAACTGCGAAAATGTTGAGTTTCTCAAGCGTTTCTTACCTCCAAACTGCCATATCTCGCGAACGGATTGACTAATCCGCAAAATTTCTGTTGCATCTGAAAGTAGAAACTCGCCCGATTATAACATTATGCGTACTTTTCCCCTAGGCCGTTCTAGTTATTCGTTTCGAGCATCAGAACTGCGAAAATTTTGTGTTTCTCAAGCGTTTCTGACCTCCAAACTGCCATATCTCGCGAACGGATTGACCAATCCGCAAAATTTCTGTTGCATCTGAAAGTAGAAAGTCGCCCGATTACAACGGTATGCGTACTTTTCCCCTAGGCCGTTCTAGTTATTCATTTCGAGCATCAGAACTGCGAAAATGTTGAGTTTCTCAAGCGTTTCTTACCTCCAAACTGCCATATCTCGCGAACGGATTGACTAATCCGCAAAATTTCTGTTGCATCTGAAAGTAGAAACTCGCCCGATTATAACATTATGCGTACTTTTCCCCTAGGCCGTTCTAGTTATTCGTTTCGAGCATCAGAACTGCGAAAATTTTGTGTTTCTCAAGCGTTTCTGACCTCCAAACTGCCATATCTCGCGAACGGATTGACCAATTCGCAAAATTTCTGTTGCATCTGAAAGTAGAAACTCGCCCGATTACAACGGTATGCGTACTTTTCACCTAGGCCGTTCTGGTTACTCGTTTCGAGCATCAGAACTGTGATAATTTTGAGTTTCTCAACCGTTTCTTACCTCCAAACTGCCATATCACGCGAACGGATTGACCAATCTCCAAAATTTCTTTGCATCTGAAAGTAGAAAGTCGCCCGATTACAACGGTATGCGTACTTTCCCCCTAGACCGTTCTAGTTATGCTTGTCGAGCATCAGAACTGCGAAAATTTTGAGTTTCTCAAGCGTTTCTTACCTCCAAACTGCCATATCTCGCGAACGGATTGACTAATCCGCAAAATTTCTGTTGCATCTGAAAGTAGAAACTCGCCCGATTACAACGGTATGCGTACTTTTCCCCTAGTCCGTTCTAGTTATTCGTTTCGAGCATCAGAACTGCGAAAATTTTGAGTTTCTCAAGCGTTTCTTACCTCCAAACTGCCATATCTCGCGAACGGATTGACCAGTCCGCAAAATTTCTGTTGCATCTGAAAGTAGAAACTCGCCGGATTACAACGGTATGCGTACTTTTCCCCTAGGCCGTTCTGGTTATTCGTTTCGAGCATCAGAACTGCGAAAATGTTGAGTTTCTCAAGCGTTTCTTACCTACAAACTGCCATATCTCGCGAACGGATTGACCAATCCGCAAAATTTCTGTTGCATCTGAAAGTAGAAACTCGCCCGATTACAACGGTATGCGTACTTTTCCCCTAGGCCGTTCTGGTTATTCGTTTCGAGCATCAGAACTGTGAAAATTTTGAGTTTCCCAACCGTTTCTTACATCCAAACTGCCATATCTCGCGAACGGATTGACCAATCCGCAAAATTTCTGTTGCATCTGAAAGTAGAAAGTCGCCCGATTACAACGGTATGCGTACTTTTCCCCTAGGCCGTTCTAGTTATTCATTTCGAGCATCAGAACTGCGAAAATGTTGAGTTTCTCAAGCGTTTCTTACCTCCAAACTGCCATATCTCGCGAACGGATTGACTAATCCGCAAAATTTCTGTTGCATCTGAAAGTAGAAACTCGCCCGATTACAACATTATGCGTACTTTTCCCCTAGGCCGTTCTAGTTATTCGTTTCGAGCATCAGAACTGCGAAAATTTTGAGTTTCTCAAGCGTTTCTGACCTCCAAACTGCCATATCTCGCGAACGGATTGACCAATTCGCAAAATTTCTGTTGCATCTGAAAGTAGAAACTCGCCCGATTACAACGGTATGCGTACTTTTCCCCTAGGCCGTTCTGGTTACTCGTTTCGCGCATCAGAACTGTGATAATTTTGAGTTTCTCAACCGTTTCTTACCTCCAAACTGCCATATCTCGCGAACGGATTGACCAATCTCCAAAATTTCTTTGCATCTGAAAGTAGAAAGTCGCCCGATTACAACGGTATGCGTACTTTCCCCCTAGACCGTTCTAGTTATGCTTGTCGAGCATCAGAACTGCGAAAATTTTGAGTTTCTCAAGCGTTTCTTACCTCCAAACTGCCATATCTCGCGAACGGATTGACCAATTCGCAAAATTTCTGTTGCATCTGAAAGTAGAAACTCGCCCGATTACAACGGTATGCGTACTTTTCCCCTAGGCCGTTCTGGTTACTCGTTTCGAGCATCAGAACTGTGATAATTTTGAGTTTCTCAACCGTTTCTTACCTCCAAACTGCCATATCTCGCGAACGGATTGACCAATCTCCAAAATTTCTTTGCATCTGAAAGTAGAAAGTCGCCCGATTACAACGGTATGCGTACTTTCCCCCTAGACCGTTCTAGTTATGCTTGTCGAGCATCAGAACTGCGAAAATTTTGAGTTTCTCAAGCGTTTCTTACCTCCAAACTGCCACATCTCGCGAACGGATTGACTAATCCGCAAAATTTCTGTTGCATCTGAAAGTAGAAACTCGCCCGATTACAACGGTATGCGTACTTTTCCCCTAGTCCGTTCTAGTTATTCGTTTCGAGCATCAGAACTGCGAAAATTTTGAGTTTCTCAAGCGTTTCTTACCTCCAAACTGCCATATCTCGCGAACGGATTGACCAGTCCGCAAAATTTCTGTTGCATCTGAAAGTAGAAACTCGCCCGATTACAACGGTATGCGTACTTTTCCCCTAGTCCGTTCTAGTTATTCGTTTCGAGCATCAGAACTGCGAAAATTTTGAGTTTCTCAAGCGTTTCTTACATCCAAACTGCCATATCTCGCGAACGGATTGACCAATCCGCAAAATTTCTGTTGCATCTGAAAGTACAAACTCGCCCGATTACAACGGTGTGCGTACTTTTCCCCTAGGCCGTTCTGGTTATTCGTTTCGAGCATCAGAACTGCGAAAATGTTGAGTTTCTCAAGCGTTTCTTACCTACAAACTGCCATATCTCGCGAACGGATTGACCAATCCGCAAAATTTCTGTTGCATCTGAAAGTAGAAACTCGCCCGATTACAACGGTATGCGTACTTTTCCCCTAGGCCGTTCTGGTTATTCGTTTCGAGCATCAGAACTGTGAAAATTTTGAGTTTCCCAACCGTTTCTTACATCCAAACTGCCATATCTCGCGAACGGATTGACCAATCCGCAAAATTTCTGTTGCATCTGAAAGTAGAAAGTCGCCCGATTACAACGGTATGCGTACTTTTCCCCTAGGCCGTTCTAGTTATTCATTTCGAGCATCAGAACTGCGAAAATGTTGAGTTTCTCAAGCGTTTCTTACCTCCAAACTGCCATATCTCGCGAACGGATTGACTAATCCGCAAAATTTCTGTTGCATCTGAAAGTAGAAACTCGCCCGATTACAACATTATGCGTACTTTTCCCCTAGGCCGTTCTAGTTATTCGTTTCGAGCATCAGAACTGCGAAAATTTTGAGTTTCTCAAGCGTTTCTGACCTCCAAACTGCCATATCTCGCGAACGGATTGACCAATTCGCAAAATTTCTGTTGCATCTGAAAGTAGAAACTCGCCCGATTACAACGGTATGCGTACTTTTCCCCTAGGCCGTTCTGGTTACTCGTTTCGAGCATCAGAACTGTGATAATTTTGAGTTTCTCAACCGTTTCTTACCTCCAAACTGCCATATCTCGCGAACGGATTGACCAATCTCCAAAATTTCTTTGCATCTGAAAGTAGAAAGTCGCCCGATTACAACGGTATGCGTACTTTCCCCCTAGACCGTTCTAGTTATGCTTGTCGAGCATCAGAACTGCGAAAATTTTGAGTTTCTCAAGCGTTTCTTACCTCCAAACTGCCACATCTCGCGAACGGATTGACTAATCCGCAAAATTTCTGTTGCATCTGAAAGTAGAAACTCGCCCGATTACAACGGTATGCGTACTTTTCCCCTAGTCCGTTCTAGTTATTCGTTTCGAGCATCAGAACTGCGAAAATTTTGAGTTTCTCAAGCGTTTCTTACCTCCAAACTGCCATATCTCGCGAACGGATTGACCAGTCCGCAAAATTTCTGTTGCATCTGAAAGTAGAAACTCGCCCGATTACAACGGTATGCGTACTTTTCCCCTAGTCCGTTCTAGTTATTCGTTTCGAGCATCAGAACTGCGAAAATTTTGAGTTTCTCAAGCGTTTCTTACATCCAAACTGCCATATCTCGCGAACGGATTGACCAATCCGCAAAATTTCTGTTGCATCTGAAAGTACAAACTCGCCCGATTACAACGGTGTGCGTACTTTTCCCCTAGGCCGTTCTGGTTATTCGTTTCGAGCATCAGAACTGCGAAAATGTTGAGTTTCTCAAGCGTTTCTTACCTACAAACTGCCATATCTCGCGAACGGATTGACCAATCCGCAAAATTTCTGTTGCATCTGAAAGTAGAAACTCGCCCGATTACAACGGTATGCGTACTTTTCCCCTAGGCCGTTCTGGTTATTCGTTTCGAGCATCAGAACTGTGAAAATTTTGAGTTTCCCAACCGTTTCTTACATCCAAACTGCCATATCTCGCGAACGGATTGACCAATCCGCAAAATTTCTGTTGCATCTGAAAGTAGAAAGTCGCCCGATTACAACGGTATGCGTACTTTTCCCCTAGGCCGTTCTAGTTATTCATTTCGAGCATCAGAACTGCGAAAATGTTGAGTTTCTCAAGCGTTTCTTACCTCCAAACTGCCATATCTCGCGAACGGATTGACTAATCCGCAAAATTTCTGTTGCATCTGAAAGTAGAAACTCGCCCGATTACAACATTATGCGTACTTTTCCCCTAGGCCGTTCTAGTTATTCGTTTCGAGCATCAGAACTGCGAAAATTTTGAGTTTCTCAAGCGTTTCTGACCTCCAAACTGCCATATCTCGCGAACGGATTGACCAATTCGCAAAATTTCTGTTGCATCTGAAAGTAGAAACTCGCCCGATTACAACGGTATGCGTACTTTTCCCCTAGGCCGTTCTGGTTACTCGTTTCGAGCATCAGAACTGTGATAATTTTGAGTTTCTCAACCGTTTCTTACCTCCAAACTGCCATATCTCGCGAACGGATTGACCAATCTCCAAAATTTCTTTGCATCTGAAAGTAGAAAGTCGCCCGATTACAACGGTATGCGTACTTTCCCCCTAGACCGTTCTAGTTATGCTTGTCGAGCATCAGAACTGCGAAAATTTTGAGTTTCTCAAGCGTTTCTTACCTCCAAACTGCCACATCTCGCGAACGGATTGACTAATCCGCAAAATTTCTGTTGCATCTGAAAGTAGAAACTCGCCCGATTACAACGGTATGCGTACTTTTCCCCTAGTCCGTTCTAGTTATTCGTTTCGAGCATCAGAACTGCGAAAATTTTGAGTTTCTCAAGCGTTTCTTACCTCCAAACTGCCATATCTCGCGAACGGATTGACCAGTCCGCAAAATTTCTGTTGCATCTGAAAGTAGAAACTCGCCCGATTACAACGGTATGCGTACTTTTCCCCTAGTCCGTTCTAGTTATTCGTTTCGAGCATCAGAACTGCGAAAATTTTGAGTTTCTCAAGCGTTTCTTACATCCAAACTGCCATATCTCGCGAACGGATTGACCAATCCGCAAAATTTCTGTTGCATCTGAAAGTACAAACTCGCCCGATTACAACGGTGTGCGTACTTTTCCCCTAGGCCGTTCTGGTTATTCGTTTCGAGCATCAGAACTGCGAAAATGTTGAGTTTCTCAAGCGTTTCTTACCTACAAACTGCCATATCTCGCGAACGGATTGACCAATCCGCAAAATTTCTGTTGCATCTGAAAGTAGAAAGTCGCCCGATTACAACGGTATGCGTACTTTTCCCCTAGGCCGTTCTAGTTATTCATTTCGAGCATCAGAACTGCGAAAATGTTGAGTTTCTCAAGCGTTTCTTACCTCCAAACTGCCATATCTCGCGAACGGATTGACTAATCCGCAAAATTTCTGTTGCATCTGAAAGTAGAAACACGCCCGATTACAACATTATGCGTACTTTTCCCCTAGGCCGTTCTAGTTATTCGTTTCGAGCATCAGAACTGCGAAAATTTTGAGTTTCTCAAGCGTTTCTGACCTCCAAACTGCCATATCTCGCGAACGGATTGACCAATTCGCAAAATTTCTGTTGCATCTGAAAGTAGAAACTCGCCCGATTACAACGGTATGCGTACTTTTCCCCTAGGCCGTTCTGGTTGCTCGTTTCGAGCATCAGAACTGTGATAATTTTGAGTTTCTCAACCGTTTCTTACCTCCAAACTGCCATATCTCGCGAACGGATTGACCAATCTCCAAAATTTCTTTGCATCTGAAAGTAGAAAGTCGCCCGATTACAACGGTATGCGTACTTTCCCCCTAGACCGTTCTAGTTATGCTTGTCGAGCATCAGAACTGCGAAAATTTTGAGTCTCTCAAGCGTTTCTTACCTCCAAACTGCCATATCTCGCGAACGGATTGACCAATCCGCAAAATTTCTGTTGCATCTGAAAGTAGAAAGTCGCCCGCTTACAACGGTATGCGTACTTTTCCCCTAGGCCGTTCTAGTTATTCATTTCGAGCATCAGAACTGCGAAAATGTTGAGTTTCTCAAGCGTTTTTACCTCCAAACTGCCATATCTCGCGAACGGATTGACCAGTCCGCAAAATTTCTGTTGCATCTGAAAGTAGAAACTCGCCCGATTACAACGGTATGCGTACTTTTCCCCTAGTCCGTTCTAGTTATTCGTTTCGAGCATCAGAACTGCGAAAATTTTGAGTTTCTCAAGCGTTTCTTACCTCCAAACTGCCATATCTCGCGAACGGATTGACCAATCCGCAAAATTTCTGTTGCATCTGAAAGTAGAAAGTCGCCCGATTACAACGGTATGCGTACTTTTCCCCTAGGCCGTTCTAGTTATTCATTTCGAGCATCAGAACTGCGAAAATGTTGAGTTTCTCGAGCGTTTCTTACCTCCAAACTGCCATATCTCGCGAACGGATTGACTAATCCGCAAAATTTCTGTTGCATCTGAAAGTAGAAACTCGCCCGATTACAACATTATGCGTACTTTTCCCGTAGGCCGTTCTAGTTATTCGTTTCGAGCATCAGAACTGCGAAAATTTTGAGTTTCTCAAGCGTTTCTGACCTCCAAACTGCCATATCTCGCGAACGGATTGACCAATTCGCAAAATTTCTGTTGCATCTGAAAGTAGAAACTCGCCCGATTACAACGGTATGCGTACTTTTCCCCTAGGCCGTTCTGGTTACTCGTTTCGAGCATCAGAACTGTGATAATTTTGAGTTTCTCAACCGTTTCTTACCTCCAAACTGCCATATCTCGCGAACGGATTGACCAATCTCCAAAATTTCTTTGCATCTGAAAGTAGAAAGTCGCCCCATTACAACGGTATGCGTACTTTCCCCCTAGACCGTTCTAGTTATGCTTGTCGAGCATCAGAACTGCGAAAATTTTGAGTTTCTCAAGCGTTTCTTACCTCCAAACTGCCATATCTCGCGAACGGATTGACCAATCCGCAAAATTTCTGTTGCATCTGAAAGTAGAAAGTCGCCCGATTACAACGGTATGCGTACTTTTCCCCTAGGCCGTTCTAGTTATTCATTTCGAGCATCAGAACTGCGAAAATGTTGAGTTTCTCAAGCGTTTCTTACCTCCAAACTGCCAAATCTCGCGAACGGATTGACTAATCCGCAAAATTTCTGTTGCATCTGAAAGTAGAAACTCGCCCGATTACAACGGTATGCGTACTTTTCCCCTAGGCCGTTCTGGTTATTCGTTTCGAGCATCAGAACTGTGAAAATTTTGAGTTTCCCAACCGTTTCTTACATCCAAACTGCCATATCTCGCGAACGGATTGACCAATCCGCAAAATTTCTGTTGCATCTGAAAGTAGAAAGTCGCCCGATTACAACGGTATGCGTACTTTTCCCCTAGGCCGTTCTAGTTATTCATTTCGAGCATCAGAACTGCGAAAATGTTGAGTTTCTCAAGCGTTTCTTACCTCCAAACTGCCATATCTCGCGAACGGATTGACTAATCCGCAAAATTTCTGTTGCATCTGAAAGTAGAAACACGCCCGATTACAACATTATGCGTACTTTTCCCCTAGGCCGTTCTAGTTATTCGTTTCGAGCATCAGAACTGCGAAAATTTTGAGTTTCTCAAGCGTTTCTGACCTCCAAACTGCCATATCTCGCGAACGGATTGACCAATTCGCAAAATTTCTGTTGCATCTGAAAGTAGAAACTCGCCCGATTACAACGGTATGCGTACTTTTCCCCTAGGCCGTTCTGGTTGCTCGTTTCGAGCATCAGAACTGTGATAATTTTGAGTTTCTCAACCGTTTCTTACCTCCAAACTGCCATATCTCGCGAACGGATTGACCAATCTCCAAAATTTCTTTGCATCTGAAAGTAGAAAGTCGCCCGATTACAACGGTATGCGTACTTTCCCCCTAGACCGTTCTAGTTATGCTTGTCGAGCATCAGAACTGCGAAAATTTTGAGTTTCTCAAGCGTTTCTTACCTCCAAACTGCCATATCTCGCGAACGGATTGACCAATTCGCAAAATTTCTGTTGCATCTGAAAGTAGAAACTCGCCCGATTACAACGGTATGCGTACTTTTCCCCTAGGCCGTTCTGGTTACTCGTTTCGAGCATCAGAACTGTGATAATTTTGAGTTTCTCAACCGTTTCTTACCTCCAAACTGCCATATCTCGCGAACGGATTGACCAATCTCCAAAATTTCTTTGCATCTGAAAGTAGAAAGTCGCCCGATTACAACGGTATGCGTACTTTCCCCCTAGACCGTTCTAGTTATGCTTGTCGAGCATCAGAACTGCGAAAATTTTGAGTTTCTCAAGCGTTTCTTACCTCCAAACTGCCACATCTCGCGAACGGATTGACTAATCCGCAAAATTTCTGTTGCATCTGAAAGTAGAAACTCGCCCGATTACAACGGTATGCGTACTTTTCCCCTAGTCCGTTCTAGTTATTCGTTTCGAGCATCAGAACTGCGAAAATTTTGAGTTTCTCAAGCGTTTCTTACCTCCAAACTGCCATATCTCGCGAACGGATTGACCAGTCCGCAAAATTTCTGTTGCATCTGAAAGTAGAAACTCGCCCGATTACAACGGTATGCGTACTTTTCCCCTAGTCCGTTCTAGTTATTCGTTTCGAGCATCAGAACTGCGAAAATTTTGAGTTTCTCAAGCGTTTCTTACATCCAAACTGCCATATCTCGCGAACGGATTGACCAATCCGCAAAATTTCTGTTGCATCTGAAAGTACAAACTCGCCCGATTACAACGGTGTGCGTACTTTTCCCCTAGGCCGTTCTGGTTATTCGTTTCGAGCATCAGAACTGCGAAAATGTTGAGTTTCTCAAGCGTTTCTTACCTACAAACTGCCATATCTCGCGAACGGATTGACCAATCCGCAAAATTTCTGTTGCATCTGAAAGTAGAAACTCGCCCGATTACAACGGTATGCGTACTTTTCCCCTAGGCCGTTCTGGTTATTCGTTTCGAGCATCAGAACTGTGAAAATTTTGAGTTTCCCAACCGTTTCTTACATCCAAACTGCCATATCTCGCGAACGGATTGACCAATCCGCAAAATTTCTGTTGCATCTGAAAGTAGAAAGTCGCCCGATTACAACGGTATGCGTACTTTTCCCCTAGGCCGTTCTAGTTATTCATTTCGAGCATCAGAACTGCGAAAATGTTGAGTTTCTCAAGCGTTTCTTACCTCCAAACTGCCATATCTCGCGAACGGATTGACTAATCCGCAAAATTTCTGTTGCATCTGAAAGTAGAAACACGCCCGATTACAACATTATGCGTACTTTTCCCCTAGGCCGTTCTAGTTATTCGTTTCGAGCATCAGAACTGCGAAAATTTTGAGTTTCTCAAGCGTTTCTGACCTCCAAACTGCCATATCTCGCGAACGGATTGACCAATTCGCAAAATTTCTGTTGCATCTGAAAGTAGAAACTCGCCCGATTACAACGGTATGCGTACTTTTCCCCTAGGCCGTTCTGGTTGCTCGTTTCGAGCATCAGAACTGTGATAATTTTGAGTTTCTCAACCGTTTCTTACCTCCAAACTGCCATATCTCGCGAACGGATTGACCAATCTCCAAAATTTCTTTGCATCTGAAAGTAGAAAGTCGCCCGATTACAACGGTATGCGTACTTTCCCCCTAGACCGTTCTAGTTATGCTTGTCGAGCATCAGAACTGCGAAAATTTTGAGTTTCTCAAGCGTTTCTTACCTCCAAACTGCCATATCTCGCGAACGGATTGACCAATCCGCAAAATTTCTGTTGCATCTGAAAGTAGAAAGTCGCCCGCTTACAACGGTATGCGTACTTTTCCCCTAGGCCGTTCTAGTTATTCATTTCGAGCATCAGAACTGCGAAAATGTTGAGTTTCTCAAGCGTTTTTACCTCCAAACTGCCATATCTCGCGAACGGATTGACCAGTCCGCAAAATTTCTGTTGCATCTGAAAGTAGAAACTCGCCCGATTACAACGGTATGCGTACTTTTCCCCTAGTCCGTTCTAGTTATTCGTTTCGAGCATCAGAACTGCGAAAATTTTGAGTTTCTCAAGCGTTTCTTACCTCCAAACTGCCATATCTCGCGAACGGATTGACCAATCCGCAAAATTTCTGTTGCATCTGAAAGTAGAAAGTCGCCCGATTACAACGGTATGCGTACTTTTCCCCTAGGCCGTTCTAGTTATTCATTTCGAGCATCAGAACTGCGAAAATGTTGAGTTTCTCGAGCGTTTCTTACCTCCAAACTGCCATATCTCGCGAACGGATTGACTAATCCGCAAAATTTCTGTTGCATCTGAAAGTAGAAACTCGCCCGATTACAACATTATGCGTACTTTTCCCGTAGGCCGTTCTAGTTATTCGTTTCGAGCATCAGAACTGCGAAAATTTTGAGTTTCTCAAGCGTTTCTGACCTCCAAACTGCCATATCTCGCGAACGGATTGACCAATTCGCAAAATTTCTGTTGCATCTGAAAGTAGAAACTCGCCCGATTACAACGGTATGCGTACTTTTCCCCTAGGCCGTTCTGGTTACTCGTTTCGAGCATCAGAACTGTGATAATTTTGAGTTTCTCAACCGTTTCTTACCTCCAAACTGCCATATCTCGCGAACGGATTGACCAATCTCCAAAATTTCTTTGCATCTGAAAGTAGAAAGTCGCCCCATTACAACGGTATGCGTACTTTCCCCCTTGACCGTTCTAGTTATGCTTGTCGAGCATCAGAACTGCGAAAATTTTGAGTTTCTCAAGCGTTTCTTACCTCCAAACTGCCATATCTCGCGAACGGATTGACCAATCCGCAAAATTTCTGTTGCATCTGAAAGTAGAAAGTCGCCCGATTACAACGGTATGCGTACTTTTCCCCTAGGCCGTTCTAGTTATTCATTTCGAGCATCAGAACTGCGAATATGTTGAGTTTCTCAAGCGTTTCTTACCTCCAAACTGCCAAATCTCGCGAACGGATTGACTAATCCGCA
Organism: Ptiloglossa arizonensis; assembly: GCF_051014685.1. NCBI lineage: Eukaryota > Metazoa > Arthropoda > Insecta > Hymenoptera > Colletidae > Ptiloglossa > Ptiloglossa arizonensis. Next base: position 614,711 of record NW_027478642.1, on the reverse strand, counting down.
AAATTTCTGTTGCATCTGAAAGTAGAAACTCGCCCGATTACAACGGTATGCGTACTTTTCCCCTAGGCCGTTCTGGTTATTCGTTTCGAGCATCAGAACTGTGAAAATTTTGAGTTTCCCAACCGTTTCTTACATCCAAACTGCCATATCTCGCGAACGGATTGACCAATCCGCAAAATTTCTGTTGCATCTGAAAGTAGAAAGTCGCCCGATTACAACGGTATGCGTACTTTTCCCCTAGGCCGTTCTAGTTATTCATTTCGAGCATCAGAACTGCGAAAATGTTGAGTTTCTCAAGCGTTTCTTACCTCCAAACTGCCATATCTCGCGAACGGATTGACTAATCCGCAAAATTTCTGTTGCATCTGAAAGTAGAAACACGCCCGATTACAACATTATGCGTACTTTTCCCCTAGGCCGTTCTAGTTATTCGTTTCGAGCATCAGAACTGCGAAAATTTTGAGTTTCTCAAGCGTTTCTGACCTCCAAACTGCCATATCTCGCGAACGGATTGACCAATTCGCAAAATTTCTGTTGCATCTGAAAGTAGAAACTCGCCCGATTACAACGGTATGCGTACTTTTCCCCTAGGCCGTTCTGGTTGCTCGTTTCGAGCATCAGAACTGTGATAATTTTGAGTTTCTCAACCGTTTCTTACCTCCAAACTGCCATATCTCGCGAACGGATTGACCAATCTCCAAAATTTCTTTGCATCTGAAAGTAGAAAGTCGCCCGATTACAACGGTATGCGTACTTTCCCCCTAGACCGTTCTAGTTATGCTTGTCGAGCATCAGAACTGCGAAAATTTTGAGTTTCTCAAGCGTTTCTTACCTCCAAACTGCCATATCTCGCGAACGGATTGACCAATCCGCAAAATTTCTGTTGCATCTGAAAGTAGAAAGTCGCCCGCTTACAACGGTATGCGTACTTTTCCCCTAGGCCGTTCTAGTTATTCATTTCGAGCATCAGAACTGCGAAAATGTTGAGTTTCTCAAGCGTTTTTACCTCCAAACTGCCATATCTCGCGAACGGATTGACCAGTCCGCAAAATTTCTGTTGCATCTGAAAGTAGAAACTCGCCCGATTACAACGGTATGCGTACTTTTCCCCTAGTCCGTTCTAGTTATTCGTTTCGAGCATCAGAACTGCGAAAATTTTGAGTTTCTCAAGCGTTTCTTACCTCCAAACTGCCATATCTCGCGAACGGATTGACCAATCCGCAAAATTTCTGTTGCATCTGAAAGTAGAAAGTCGCCCGATTACAACGGTATGCGTACTTTTCCCCTAGGCCGTTCTAGTTATTCATTTCGAGCATCAGAACTGCGAAAATGTTGAGTTTCTCGAGCGTTTCTTACCTCCAAACTGCCATATCTCGCGAACGGATTGACTAATCCGCAAAATTTCTGTTGCATCTGAAAGTAGAAACTCGCCCGATTACAACATTATGCGTACTTTTCCCGTAGGCCGTTCTAGTTATTCGTTTCGAGCATCAGAACTGCGAAAATTTTGAGTTTCTCAAGCGTTTCTGACCTCCAAACTGCCATATCTCGCGAACGGATTGACCAATTCGCAAAATTTCTGTTGCATCTGAAAGTAGAAACTCGCCCGATTACAACGGTATGCGTACTTTTCCCCTAGGCCGTTCTGGTTACTCGTTTCGAGCATCAGAACTGTGATAATTTTGAGTTTCTCAACCGTTTCTTACCTCCAAACTGCCATATCTCGCGAACGGATTGACCAATCTCCAAAATTTCTTTGCATCTGAAAGTAGAAAGTCGCCCCATTACAACGGTATGCGTACTTTCCCCCTAGACCGTTCTAGTTATGCTTGTCGAGCATCAGAACTGCGAAAATTTTGAGTTTCTCAAGCGTTTCTTACCTCCAAACTGCCATATCTCGCGAACGGATTGACCAATCCGCAAAATTTCTGTTGCATCTGAAAGTAGAAAGTCGCCCGATTACAACGGTATGCGTACTTTTCCCCTAGGCCGTTCTAGTTATTCATTTCGAGCATCAGAACTGCGAAAATGTTGAGTTTCTCAAGCGTTTCTTACCTCCAAACTGCCAAATCTCGCGAACGGATTGACTAATCCGCAAAATTTCTGTTGCATCTGAAAGTAGAAACTCGCCCGATTACAACGGTATGCGTACTTTTCCCCTAGGCCGTTCTAGTTATTCGTTTCGAGCATCAGAACTGCGAAAATGTTGAGTTTCTCAAGCGTTTCTTACCTCCAAACTGCCATATCTCGCGAACGGATTGACCAATCCGCAAAATTTCTGTTGCATCTGAAAGTAGAAACTCGCCCGATTACATCGGAATGCGTACTTTTCCCCTAGGCCGTTGTAGTTACTCGCTTCGAGCATGAGAACTGCGAAAATTTTGGGTTTCTCAAGCGTTGCTTACCTCCAAACTGCAATATCTCGCGAACGGATTGACCAATTCGCAAAATTTCTGTTGCATCTGAAAGTAGAAACTCGCCCGATTACAACGGTATGCGTACTTTTCCCCTAGGCCGTTCTGGTTACTCGTTTCGAGCATCAGAACTGTGATAATTTTGAGTTTCTCAACCGTTTCTTACCTCCAAACTGCCATATCTCGCGAACGGATTGACCAATCTCCAAAATTTCTTTGCATCTGAAAGTAGAAAGTCGCCCGATTACAACGGTATGCGTACTTTAACCCTAGACCGTTCTAGTTATGCTTGTCGAGCATCAGAACTGCGAAAATTTTGAGTTTCTCAAGCGTTTCTTACCTCCAAACTGCCATATCTCGCGAACGGATTGACCAATCCGCAAAATTTCTGTTGCATCTGAAAGTAGAAAGTCGCCCGATTACAACGGTATGCGTACTTCTCCCCTAGGCCGTTCTAGTTATTCATTTCGAGCATCAGAACTGCGAAAATGTTGGGTTTCTCAAGCGTTTCTTACCTCCAAATTGCCATATCTCGCGAACGGATTGACTAATCCGCAAAATTTCTGTTGCATCTGAAAGTAGAAACTCGCCCGACTACATCGGAATGCGTACTTTTCCCCTAGGCCGTTGTAGTTACTCGCTTCGAGCATGAGAACTGCGAAAATTTTGGGTTTCTCAAGCGTTGCTTACCTCCAAACTGCCATATCTCGCGAACGGATTGACCAGTCCGCAAAATTTCTGTTGCATCTGAAAGTAGAAACTCGCCCGATTACAACGGTATGCGTACTTTTCCCCTAGTCCGTTCTAGTTATTCATTTCGAGCATCAGAACTGTGATAATTTTGAGTTTCTCAACCGTTTCTTACCTCCAAACTGCCATATCTCGCGAACGGATTGACCAATCCGCAAAATTTCTGTTGCATCTGAAAGTAGAAAGTCGCCCGATTACAACGGTATGCGTACTTTTCCCCTAGGCCGTTCTAGTTATTCATTTCGAGCATCAGAACTGCGAAAATGTTGAGTTTCTCAAGCGTTTCTTACCTCCAAACTGCCAAATCTCGCGAACGGATTGACTAATCCGCAAAATTTCTGTTGCATCTGAAAGTAGAAACTCGCCCGATTACAACGGTATGCGTACTTTTCCCCTAGGCCGTTCTAGTTATTCGTTTCGAGCATCAGAACTGCGAAAATGTTGAGTTTCTCAAGCGTTTCTTACCTCCAAACTGCCATATCTCGCGAACGGATTGACCAATCCGCAAAATTTCTGTTGCATCTGAAAGTAGAAACTCGCCCGATTACATCGGAATGCGTACTTTTCCCCTAGGCCGTTGTAGTTACTCGCTTCGAGCATGAGAACTGCGAAAATTTTGGGTTTCTCAAGCGTTGCTTACCTCCAAACTGCAATATCTCGCGAACGGATTGACCAATCCGCAAAATTTCTGTTGCATCTGAAAGTAGAAACTCGCCCGACTACATCGGAATGCGTACTTTTCCCCTAGGCCGTTGTAGTTACTCGCTTCGAGCATGAGAACTGCGAAAATTTTGGGTTTCTCAAGCGTTGCTTACCTCCAAACTGCCATATCTCGCGAACGGATTGACCAGTCCGCAAAATTTCTGTTGCATCTGAAAGTAGAAACTCGCCCGATTACAACGGTATGCGTACTTTTCCCCTAGTCCGTTCTAGTTATTCATTTCGAGCATCAGAACTGTGATAATTTTGAGTTTCTCAACCGTTTCTTACCTCCAAACTGCCATATCTCGCGAACGGATTGACCAATCTCCAAAATTTCTTTGCATCTGAAAGTAGAAAGTCGCCCGATTACAACGGTATGCGTACTTTCCCCCTAGACCGTTCTAGTTATGCTTGTCGAGCATCAGAACTGCGAAAATTTTGAGTTTCTCAAGCGTTTCTTACCTCCAAACTGCCATATCTCGCGAACGGATTGACCAATCCGCAAAATTTCTGTGGCATCTGAAAGTAGAACCTCGCCCGATTACAACGGTATGCGTACTTTTCCCCTAGGCCGTTCTAGTTATTCGTTTCGAGCATCAGAACTGAGAAAATTTTGAGTTTCTCAAGCGTTTCTGACCTCCAAACTGCCATATCTCGCGAACGGATTGACCAAACCGCAAAATTTCTGTTGCATCTGAACGTAGAAACTCGCCCGATTACAACGGTATGCGTACTTTTCCCCTAGGCCGTTCTGGTTGCTCGTTTCGAGCATCAGAACTGCGAAAATTTTGAGTTTCTCAAGCGTTTCTGACCTCCAAACTAGCATATCTCGCGAACGGATAGACCAATCCGCAAAATTTCTGTGGCATCTGAAAGTAGAACCTCGCCCGATTACAACGGTATGCGTACTTTTCCCCTAGGCCGTTCTAGTTATTCGTTTCGAGCATCAGAACTGAGAAAATTATGAGTTTCTCAAGCGTTTCTGACCTCCAAACTGCCATATCTCGCGAACGGATTGACCAAACCGCAAAATTTCTGTTGCATCTGAACGTAGAAACTCGCCCGATTACAACGGTATGCGTACTTTTCCCCCAGTCCGTTCTAGTTATTCGTTTCGAGCATCAGAACTGCGAAAATTTTGAGTTTCTCAAGTGTTTCTTACCTCCAAACTGCCGTATCTCGCGAACGGATTGACCAATCCGCAAAATTTCTGTTGCATCTGAAAGTAGAAACTCGCCCGATTACAACGGTATGCGTACTTTTCCCCTAGGCCGTTCTAGTTATTCGTTTCGAGTATCAGAACTGCGAAAATGTTGAGTTTCACAAGCGTTTCTTACCTACAATCTGCCATATGTCGCGAACGGATTGACCAATCCGCAAAATTTCTGTTGCATCTGAAAGTAGAAACTCGCCCGATTACAACGGTATGCGTACTTTTCCCCTAGTCCGTTCTAGTTATTCGTTTCGAGCATCAGAACTGCGAAAATTTTGAGTTTCTCAAGCGTTTCTTACCTCCAAACTGCCATATCTCGCGAACGGATTGAGCAGTCCGCAAAATTTGTGTTGCCTCTGAAAGTAGAAACTCGCCCGATTACAACGGTATGCGTACTTTTCCCCTAGTCCGTTCTAGTTATTCGTTTCGAGCATCAGAACTGCGAAAATTTTGAGTTTCTCAAGCGTTTCTGACCTCCAAACTAGGATATCTCGCGAACGGATTGACCAATCCGCAAAATTTCTGTTGCATCTGAAAGTAGAAACTCGCCCGATTACAACGGTATGCGTACTTTTCCCCTAGGCCGTTCTGGTTACTCGTTTCGAGCATCAGAACTGTGATAATTTTGAGTTTCTCAACCGTTTCTTACCTCCAAACTGCCATATCTCGCGAACGGATTGACCAATCTCCAAAATTTCTTTGCATCTGAAAGTAGAAAGTCGCCCCATTACAACGGTATGCGTACTTTCCCCCTAGACCGTTCTAGTTATGCTTGTCGAGCATCAGAACTGCGAAAATTTTGAGTTTCTCAAGCGTTTCTTACCTCCAAACTGCCATATCTCGCGAACGGATTGACCAATCCGCAAAATTTCTGTTGCATCTGAAAGTAGAAAGTCGCCCGATTACAACGGAATGCGTACTTTTCCCCTAGGCCGTTCTAGTTATTCATTTCGAGCATCAGAACTGCGAAAATGTTGAGTTTCTCAAGCGTTTCTTACCTCCAAACTGCCAAATCTCGCGAACGGATTGACTAATCCGCAAAATTTCTGTTGCATCTGAAAGTAGAAACTCGCCCGATTACAACGGTATGCGTACTTTTCCCCTAGGCCGTTCTGGTTATTCGTTTCGAGCATCAGAACTGTGAAAATTTTGAGTTTCCCAACCGTTTCTTACATCCAAACTGCCATATCTCGCGAACGGATTGACCAATCCGCAAAATTTCTGTTGCATCTGAAAGTAGAAAGTCGCCCGATTACAACGGTATGCGTACTTTTCCCCTAGGCCGTTCTAGTTATTCATTTCGAGCATCAGAACTGCGAAAATGTTGAGTTTCTCAAGCGTTTCTTACCTCCAAACTGCCATATCTCGCGAACGGATTGACTAATCCGCAAAATTTCTGTTGCATCTGAAAGTAGAAACACGCCCGATTACAACATTATGCGTACTTTTCCCCTAGGCCGTTCTAGTTATTCGTTTCGAGCATCAGAACTGCGAAAATTTTGAGTTTCTCAAGCGTTTCTGACCTCCAAACTGCCATATCTCGCGAACGGATTGACCAATTCGCAAAATTTCTGTTGCATCTGAAAGTAGAAACTCGCCCGATTACAACGGTATGCGTACTTTTCCCCTAGGCCGTTCTGGTTGCTCGTTTCGAGCATCAGAACTGTGATAATTTTGAGTTTCTCAACCGTTTCTTACCTCCAACCTGCCATATCTCGCGAACGGATTGACCAATCTCCAAAATTTCTTTGCATCTGAAAGTAGAAAGTCGCCCGATTACAACGGTATGCGTACTTTCCCCCTAGACCGTTCTAGTTATGCTTGTCGAGCATCAGAACTGCGAAAATTTTGAGTTTCTCAAGCGTTTCTTACCTCCAAACTGCCATATCTCGCGAACGGATTGACCAATCCGCAAAATTTCTGTTGCATCTGAAAGTAGAAAGTCGCCCGCTTACAACGGTATGCGTACTTTTCCCCTAGGCCGTTCTAGTTATTCATTTCGAGCATCAGAACTGCGAAAATGTTGAGTTTCTCAAGCGTTTTTACCTCCAAACTGCCATATCTCGCGAACGGATTGACCAGTCCGCAAAATTTCTGTTGCATCTGAAAGTAGAAACTCGCCCGATTACAACGGTATGCGTACTTTTCCCCTAGTCCGTTCTAGTTATTCGTTTCGAGCATCAGAACTGCGAAAATTTTGAGTTTCTCAAGCGTTTCTTACCTCCAAACTGCCATATCTCGCGAACGGATTGACCAATCCGCAAAATTTCTGTTGCATCTGAAAGTAGAAAGTCGCCCGATTACAACGGTATGCGTACTTTTCCCCTAGGCCGTTCTAGTTATTCATTTCGAGCATCAGAACTGCGAAAATGTTGAGTTTCTCGAGCGTTTCTTACCTCCAAACTGCCATATCTCGCGAACGGATTGACTAATCCGCAAAATTTCTGTTGCATCTGAAAGTAGAAACTCGCCCGATTACAACATTATGCGTACTTTTCCCGTAGGCCGTTCTAGTTATTCGTTTCGAGCATCAGAACTGCGAAAATTTTGAGTTTCTCAAGCGTTTCTGACCTCCAAACTGCCATATCTCGCGAACGGATTGACCAATTCGCAAAATTTCTGTTGCATCTGAAAGTAGAAACTCGCCCGATTACAACGGTATGCGTACTTTTCCCCTAGGCCGTTCTGGTTACTCGTTTCGAGCATCAGAACTGTGATAATTTTGAGTTTCTCAACCGTTTCTTACCTCCAAACTGCCATATCTCGCGAACGGATTGACCAATCTCCAAAATTTCTTTGCATCTGAAAGTAGAAAGTCGCCCCATTACAACGGTATGCGTACTTTCCCCCTAGACCGTTCTAGTTATGCTTGTCGAGCATCAGAACTGCGAAAATTTTGAGTTTCTCAAGCGTTTCTTACCTCCAAACTGCCATATCTCGCGAACGGATTGACCAATCCGCAAAATTTCTGTTGCATCTGAAAGTAGAAAGTCGCCCGATTACAACGGTATGCGTACTTTTCCCCTAGGCCGTTCTAGTTATTCATTTCGAGCATCAGAACTGCGAAAATGTTGAGTTTCTCAAGCGTTTCTTACCTCCAAACTGCCAAATCTCGCGAACGGATTGACTAATCCGCAAAATTTCTGTTGCATCTGAAAGTAGAAACTCGCCCGATTACAACGGTATGCGTACTTTTCCCCTAGGCCGTTCTAGTTATTCGTTTCGAGCATCAGAACTGCGAAAATGTTGAGTTTCTCAAGCGTTTCTTACCTCCAAACTGCCATATCTCGCGAACGGATTGACCAATCCGCAAAATTTCTGTTGCATCTGAAAGTAGAAACTCGCCCGATTACATCGGAATGCGTACTTTTCCCCTAGGCCGTTGTAGTTACTCGCTTCGAGCATGAGAACTGCGAAAATTTTGGGTTTCTCAAGCGTTGCTTACCTCCAAACTGCAATATCTCGCGAACGGATTGACCAATTCGCAAAATTTCTGTTGCATCTGAAAGTAGAAACTCGCCCGATTACAACGGTATGCGTACTTTTCCCCTAGGCCGTTCTGGTTACTCGTTTCGAGCATCAGAACTGTGATAATTTTGAGTTTCTCAACCGTTTCTTACCTCCAAACTGCCATATCTCGCGAACGGATTGACCAATCTCCAAAATTTCTTTGCATCTGAAAGTAGAAAGTCGCCCGATTACAACGGTATGCGTACTTTAACCCTAGACCGTTCTAGTTATGCTTGTCGAGCATCAGAACTGCGAAAATTTTGAGTTTCTCAAGCGTTTCTTACCTCCAAACTGCCATATCTCGCGAACGGATTGACCAATCCGCAAAATTTCTGTTGCATCTGAAAGTAGAAAGTCGCCCGATTACAACGGTATGCGTACTTCTCCCCTAGGCCGTTCTAGTTATTCATTTCGAGCATCAGAACTGCGAAAATGTTGGGTTTCTCAAGCGTTTCTTACCTCCAAATTGCCATATCTCGCGAACGGATTGACTAATCCGCAAAATTTCTGTTGCATCTGAAAGTAGAAACTCGCCCGACTACATCGGAATGCGTACTTTTCCCCTAGGCCGTTGTAGTTACTCGCTTCGAGCATGAGAACTGCGAAAATTTTGGGTTTCTCAAGCGTTGCTTACCTCCAAACTGCCATATCTCGCGAACGGATTGACCAGTCCGCAAAATTTCTGTTGCATCTGAAAGTAGAAACTCGCCCGATTACAACGGTATGCGTACTTTTCCCCTAGTCCGTTCTAGTTATTCATTTCGAGCATCAGAACTGTGATAATTTTGAGTTTCTCAACCGTTTCTTACCTCCAAACTGCCATATCTCGCGAACGGATTGACCAATCCGCAAAATTTCTGTTGCATCTGAAAGTAGAAAGTCGCCCGATTACAACGGTATGCGTACTTTTCCCCTAGGCCGTTCTAGTTATTCATTTCGAGCATCAGAACTGCGAAAATGTTGAGTTTCTCAAGCGTTTCTTACCTCCAAACTGCCAAATCTCGCGAACGGATTGACTAATCCGCAAAATTTCTGTTGCATCTGAAAGTAGAAACTCGCCCGATTACAACGGTATGCGTACTTTTCCCCTAGGCCGTTCTAGTTATTCGTTTCGAGCATCAGAACTGCGAAAATGTTGAGTTTCTCAAGCGTTTCTTACCTCCAAACTGCCATATCTCGCGAACGGATTGACCAATCCGCAAAATTTCTGTTGCATCTGAAAGTAGAAACTCGCCCGATTACATCGGAATGCGTACTTTTCCCCTAGGCCGTTGTAGTTACTCGCTTCGAGCATGAGAACTGCGAAAATTTTGGGTTTCTCAAGCGTTGCTTACCTCCAAACTGCAATATCTCGCGAACGGATTGACCAATCCGCAAAATTTCTGTTGCATCTGAAAGTAGAAACTCGCCCGACTACATCGGAATGCGTACTTTTCCCCTAGGCCGTTGTAGTTACTCGCTTCGAGCATGAGAACTGCGAAAATTTTGGGTTTCTCAAGCGTTGCTTACCTCCAAACTGCCATATCTCGCGAACGGATTGACCAGTCCGCAAAATTTCTGTTGCATCTGAAAGTAGAAACTCGCCCGATTACAACGGTATGCGTACTTTTCCCCTAGTCCGTTCTAGTTATTCATTTCGAGCATCAGAACTGTGATAATTTTGAGTTTCTCAACCGTTTCTTACCTCCAAACTGCCATATCTCGCGAACGGATTGACCAATCTCCAAAATTTCTTTGCATCTGAAAGTAGAAAGTCGCCCGATTACAACGGTATGCGTACTTTCCCCCTAGACCGTTCTAGTTATGCTTGTCGAGCATCAGAACTGCGAAAATTTTGAGTTTCTCAAGCGTTTCTTACCTCCAAACTGCCATATCTCGCGAACGGATTGACCAATCCGCAAAATTTCTGTGGCATCTGAAAGTAGAACCTCGCCCGATTACAACGGTATGCGTACTTTTCCCCTAGGCCGTTCTAGTTATTCGTTTCGAGCATCAGAACTGAGAAAATTTTGAGTTTCTCAAGCGTTTCTGACCTCCAAACTGCCATATCTCGCGAACGGATTGACCAAACCGCAAAATTTCTGTTGCATCTGAACGTAGAAACTCGCCCGATTACAACGGTATGCGTACTTTTCCCCTAGGCCGTTCTGGTTACTCGTTTCGAGCATCAGAACTGCGAAAATTTTGAGTTTCTCAAGCGTTTCTGACCTCCAAACTAGCATATCTCGCGAACGGATAGACCAATCCGCAAAATTTCTGTGGCATCTGAAAGTAGAACCTCGCCCGATTACAACGGTATGCGTACTTTTCCCCTAGGCCGTTCTAGTTATTCGTTTCGAGCATCAGAACTGAGAAAATTTTGAGTTTCTCAAGCGTTTCTGACCTCCAAACTGCCATATCTCGCGAACGGATTGACCAAACCGCAAAATTTCTGTTGCATCTGAACGTAGAAACTCGCCCGATTACAACGGTATGCGTACTTTTCCCCCAGTCCGTTCTAGTTATTCGTTTCGAGCATCAGAACTGCGAAAATTTTGAGTTTCTCAAGTGTTTCTTACCTCCAAACTGCCGTATCTCGCGAACGGATTGACCAATCCGCAAAATTTCTGTTGCATCTGAAAGTAGAAACTCGCCCGATTACAACGGTATGCGTACTTTTCCCCTAGGCCGTTCTAGTTATTCGTTTCGAGTATCAGAACTGCGAAAATGTTGAGTTTCACAAGCGTTTCTTACCTACAATCTGCCATATGTCGCGAACGGATTGACCAATCCGCAAAATTTCTGTTGCATCTGAAAGTAGAAACTCGCCCGATTACAACGGTATGCGTACTTTTCCCCTAGTCCGTTCTAGTTATTCGTTTCGAGCATCAGAACTGCGAAAATTTTGAGTTTCTCAAGCGTTTCTTACCTCCAAACTGCCATATCTCGCGAACGGATTGAGCAGTCCGCAAAATTTGTGTTGCCTCTGAAAGTAGAAACTCGCCCGATTACAACGGTATGCGTACTTTTCCCCTAGTCCGTTCTAGTTATTCGTTTCGAGCATCAGAACTGCGAAAATTTTGAGTTTCTCAAGCGTTTCTGACCTCCAAACTAGGATATCTCGCGAACGGATTGACCAATCCGCAAAATTTCTGTTGCATCTGAACGTAGAAACTCGCCCGATTACAACGGTATGCGTACTTTTCCCCTAGTCCGTTCTAGTTATTCGTTTCGAGCATCAGAACTGCGAAAATTTTAAGTTTCTCAAGCGTTTCTTACTTCCAAACTGCCATATCTCGCGAACGGATTGACCAATCCGCAAAATTTCTGTTGCATCTGAAAGTAGAAACTCGCCCGATTACAACGGTATGCGTACTTTTCCCCTAGTCCGTTCTAGTTATTCGTTTCGAGCATCAGAACTGCGAAAATTTTGAGTTTCTCAAGCGTTTCTGACCTCCAAACTAGCATATCTCGCGAACGGATTGACCAATCCGCAAAATTTCTGTTGCATCTGAACGTAGAATCTCGCCCGATTACAACGGTATGCGTACTTTTCCCCTAGTCCGTTCTAGTTATTCGTTTCGAGCATCAGAACTGCGAAAATTTTGAGTTTCTCAAGCGTTTCTTACCTCCAAACTGCCCTATCTCGCGAACGGATTGACTAATCCGCAAAATTTCTGTTGCATCTGAAAGTAGAAACTCGCCCGATTACAACGGTATGCGTACTTTTCCCCTAGGCCGTTCTAGTTATTCGTTTCGAGCATCAGAACTGCGAAAATTTTGAGTTTCTCAAGCGTTTCTGACCTCCAAACTAGCATATCTCGCGAACGGATTGACCAATCCGCAAAATTTCTGTTGCATCTGAAAGTAGAAACTCGCCCCATTACAACGGTATGCGTACTTTTCCCCTAGGCCGTTCTATTTATTCGTTTCGAGCATCAGAACTGCGAAAATTTCAAGTTCCTCAAGCGTTTCTTACTTCCAAACTGCCATATCTCGTGAACGGATTGACCAATCCGCAAAGTTTCTGTTGCATCTGAAAGTAGAAAGTCGCCCGATTACAACAGTATGCGTACTTTTCCCCTCGACCGTTCTAGTTATGCTTGTCGAGCATCAGAACTGCGAAAATTTTGAGTTTCTCAAGCGTTTCATACCTCCAAACTGCCATATCTCGCGAACGGATTGACTAATCCGCAAAATTTCTGTTGCATCTGAAAGTAGAAACTCGCCCGATTACAACGGTATGCGTACTTTTCCCCTAGGCCGTTCTAGTTATTCGTTTCGAGCATCAGAACTGCGAAAATTTTGAGTTTCTCAAGCGTTTCTTACCTCCAAACTGCCATATCTCGCGAACGGATTGACCAATCCGCAAAATTTCTGTTGCATCTGAAAGTAGAAACTCGCCCAATTACAACGGTATGCGTACTTTTCCCCTAGTCCGTTCTAGTTATTCGTTTCGAGCATCAGAACTGCGAAAATTTTGAGTTTCTCAAGCGTTTCTTACCTCCAAACTGCCATATCTCGCGAACGGATTGACCAATCCGAAAAATTTCTGTTGCATCTGAAAGTAGAAACTCGCCCGATTACAACGGTATGCGTACTTTTCCCCTAGGCCGTTCTATTTATTCGTTTCGAGCATCAGAACTGCGAAAATGTTGAGTTTCTCAAGCGTTTCTTACATCCAAACTGCCATATCTCGCGAACGGATTGACCCTTCCGCAAAATTTCTGTTGCATCTGAAAGTAGAAACTCGCCCGATTACAACGGTATGCGTACTTTCCCCCTAGTCCGTTCTAGTTATTCGTTTCGAGCATCAGAACTGCGAAAATTTTGAGTTTCTCAAGCGTTTCTTACCTCCAAACTGCCATATCTCGCGAACGGATTGACCAATCCGCAAAATTTCTGTTGCATCTGAAAGTAGAAACTCGCCCGATTACAACGGTATGCGTACTTTTCCCCTAGGCCGTTCTATTTATTCGTTTCGAGCATCAGAACTGCGAAAATGTTGAGTTTCTCAAGCGTTTCTTACCTACAAACTGCCATATCTCGCGAACGGATTGACCAATCCGCAAAATTTCTGTTGCATCTGAAAGTAGAAACTCGCCCGATGACAACGGTATGCGTACTTTTCCCCTAGACCGTTCTAGTTATGCTTGTCGAGCATCAGAACTGCGAAAATTTTGAGTTTCTCAAGCGTTTCTTACCTCCAAACTGCCATATCTCGCGAACGGATTGACCAATCCGCAAAATTTCTGTTGCATCTGAAAGTAGAAAGTCGCCCGATTACAACGGTATGCGTACTTTTCCCCTAGGCCGTTCTAGTTATTCATTTCGAGCATCAGAACTGCGAAAATGTTGAGTTTCTCAAGCGTTTCTTACCTCCAAACTGCCATATCTCGCGAACGGATTGACTAATCCGCAAAATTTCTGTTGCATCTGAAAGTAGAAACTCGCCCGATTACAACGGTATGCGTACTTTTCCCCTAGGCCGTTCTAGTTATTCGTTTCGAGCATTAGAACTGCGAAAATTTTGAGTTTCTCAAGCGTTTCTGACCTCCAAACTGCCATATCTCGCGAACGGATTGACCAATCCGCAAAATTTCTGTTGCATCTGAAAGTAGAAACTCGCCCGATTACAACGGTATGCGTACTTTCCCCCTAGTCCGTTCTAGTTATTCGTTTCGAGCATCAGAACTGCGAAAATTTTGAGTTTCTCAAGCGTTTCTTACCTCCAAAATGCCATATCTCGCGAACGGATTGACCAATCCGCAAAATTTCTGTTGCATCTGAAAGTAGAAACTAGCCCGATTACAACGGTATGCGTACTTTTCCTCTAGGCCGTTCTATTTATTCGTTTCGAGCATCAGAACTGCGAAAATGTTGAGTTTCTCAAGCGTTTCTTACCTACAAACTGCCATATCTCGCGAACGGATTGACCAATCCGCAAAATTTCTGTTGCATCTGAAAGTAGAAACTCGCCCGATTAAAACGGTATGCGTACTTTTCCCCTAGACCGTTCTAGTTATGCTTGTCGAGCATCAGAACTGCGAAAATTTTGAGTTTCTCAAGCGTTTCTGACCTCCAAACTGCCATATCTCGCGAACGGATTGACCAATCCGCAAAATTGCTGTTGCATCTGAACGTAGAAACTCGCCCGATTACAACGGTATGCGTTCTTTTCCCCTAGTCCGTCCTAGTTATTCGTTTCGAGCATCAGAACTGCGAAAATTTTGAGTTTCTCAAGCGTTTCTTACCTCCAAACTGCCATATCTCGCGAACGGATTGACCAATCCGCAAAATTTCTGTTACATCTGAAAGTAGAAACTCGCCCGATTACAACGGTATGCGTACTTTTCCCCTAGGCCGTTCTAGTTATTCGTTTCGAGCATCAGAACTGCGAAAATGTTGAGTTTCTCAAGCGTTTCTTACCTACAAACTGCCATATCTCGCGAACGGATTGACCAATCCGCAAAATTTCTGTTGCATCTGAAAGTAGAAACTCGCCCGATTACAACGGTATGCGTACTTTCCCCCTAGTCCGTTCTAGTTATTCGTTTCGAGCATCAGAACTGCGAAAATTTTGAGTTTCTCAAGCGTTTCTTACCTCCAAAATGCCATATCTCGCGAACGGATTGACCAATCCGCAAAATTTCTATTGCATCTGAAAGTAGAAACTCGCCCGATTACAACGGTATGCGTACTTTTCCCCTAGGCCGTTCTATTTATTCGTTTCGAGCATCAGAACTGCGAAAATGTTGAGTTTCTCAAGCGTTTCTTACCTACAAACTGCCATATCTCGCGAACGGATTGACCAATCCGCAAAATTTCTGTTGCATCTGAAAGTAGAAACTCGCCCGATTACAACGGTATGCGTACTTTTCCCCTAGACCGTTCTAGTTATGCTTGTCGAGCATCAGAACTGCGAAAATTTTGAGTTTCTCAAGCGTTTCTGACCTCCAAACTGCCATATCTCGCGAACGGATTGACCAATCCGCAAAATTTCTGTTGCATCTGAACGTAGAAACTCGCCCGATTACAACGGTATGCGTACTTTTCCCCTAGGCCGTTGTAGTTACTCGCTTCGAGCATGAGAACTGCGAAAATTTTGGGTTTCTCAAGCGTTGCTTACCTCCAAACTGCCATATCTCGCGAACGGATTGACCAATCCGCAAAATTTCTGTTGCATCTGAAAGTACAAACTCGCCCGATTACAACGGTGTGCGTACTTTTCCCCTAGGCCGTTCTGGTTATTCGTTTCGAGCATCAGAACTGCGAAAATGTTGAGTTGCTCAAGCGTTTCTTACCTACAAACTGCCATATCTCGCGAACGGATTGACCAATCCGCAAAATTTCTGTTGCATCTGAAAGTAGAAACTCGCCCGATTACAACGGTATGCGTACTTTTCCCCTAGGCCGTTCTGGTTATTCGTTTCGAGCATCAGAACTGTGAAAATTTTGAGTTTCCCAACCGTTTCTTACATCCAAACTGCCATATCTCGCGAACGGATTGACCAATCCGCAAAATTTCTGTTGCATCTGAAAGTAGAAAGTCGCCCGATTACAACGGTATGCGTACTTATCCCCTAGGCCGTTCTAGTTATTCATTTCGAGCATCAGAACTGCGAAAAGGTTGAGTTTCTCAAGCGTTTCTTACCTCCAAACTGCTATATCTCGCGAACGGATTGACTAATCCGCAAAATTTCTGTTGCATCTGAAAGTAGAAACTCGCCCGATTACAACGGTATGCGTACTTTTCCCCTAGGCCGTTCTAGTTATTCGTTTCGAGCATCAGAACTGCGAAAATGTTGAGTTTCTCAAGCGTTTCTTACCTCCAAACTGCCATATCTCGCGAACGGATTGACCAATCCGCAAAATTTCTGTTGCATCTGAAAGTAGAAACTCGCCCGATTACATCGGTATGCGTACTTTTCCCCTAGGCCGTTGTAGTTACTCGCTTCGAGCATGAGAACTGCGAAAATTTTGGGTTTCTCAAGCGTTGCTTACCTCCAAACTGCCATATCTCGCGAACGGATTGACCAATTCGCAAAATTTCTGTTGCATCTGAAAGTAGAAACTAGCCCGATTACATCGGTATGCGTACTTTTCCCCTAGGCCGTTCTGGTTACTCGTTTCGAGCATCAGAACTGTGATAATTTTGAGTTTCTCAACCGTTTCTTAACTCCAAACTGCCATATCTCGCGAACGGATTGACCAATTCGCAAAATTTCTGTTGCATCTGAAAGTATAAACTCGCCCGATTACAACGGTATGCGTACTTTTCCCCTAGGCCGTTCTGGTTACTCGTTTCGAGCATCAGAACTGTGATAATTTTGAGTTTCTCAACCGTTTCTTACCTCCAAACTGCCATATCTCGCGAACGGATTGACCAATCTCCAAAATTTCTGTTGCATCTGAAAGTAGAAAGTCGCCCGATTACAACGGTATGCGTACTTTCCCCCTAGACCGTTCTAGTTATGCTTGTCGAGCATCAGAACTGCGAAAATTTTGAGTTTCTCAAGCGTTTCTTACCTCCAAAATGCCATATCTCGCGAACGGATTGACCAATCCGCAAAATTTCTGTTGCATCTGAAAGTAGAAACTCGCCCGATTACAAAGGTATGCGTACTTTTCCCCTAGGCCGTTCTATTTATTCGTTTCGAGCATCAGAACTGCGAAAATGTTGAGTTTCTCAAGCGTTTCTTACCTACAAACTGCCATATCTCGCGAACGGATTGACCAATCCGCAAAATTTCTGTTGCATCTGAAAGTAGAAACTCGCCTGATTACAACGGTGTGCGTACTTTTCCCCTAGACCGTTCTAGTTATGCTTGTCGAGCATCAGAACTGCGAAAATTTTGAGTTTCTCAAGCGTTTCTGACCTCCAAACTGCCATATCTCGCGAACGGATTGACCAATCCGCAAAATTTCTGTTGCATCTGATCGTAGAAACTCGCCCGATTACAACGGTATGCGTTCTTTTCCCCTAGTCCGTCCTAGTTATTCGTTTCGAGCATCAGAACTGCGAAAATTTTGAGTTTCTCAAGCGTTTCTTACCTCCAAACTGCCATATCTCGCGAACGGATTGACCAATCCGCAAAATTTCTGTTACATCTGAAAGTAGAAACTCGCCCGATTACAACGGTATGCGTACTTTTCCCCTAGGCCGTTCTAGTTATTCGTTTCGAGCATCAGAACTGCGAATATGTTGAGTTTCTCAAGCGTTTCTTACCTACAAACTGCCATATCTCGCGAACGGATTGACCAATCCGCAAAATTTCTGTTGCATCTGAAAGTAGAAACTCGCCCGATTACAACAGTATGCGTACTGTTCCCCTAGACCGTTCTAGTTATGCTTGTCGAGCATCAGAACTGCGAAAATTTTGAGTTTCTCAAGCGTTTCTTACCTCCAAACTGCCATATCTCGCGAACGGATTGACCAATCCGCAAAATTTCTGTTGCATCTGAAAGTAGAAACTCGCCCGATTACAACGGTATGCGTACTTTTCCCCTAGGCCGTTGTGGTAACTCGCTTCGAGCATGAGAACTGCGAAAATTTTGGGTTTCTCAAGCGTTGCTTACCTCCAAACTGCCATATCTCGCGAACGGATTGACCAATTCGCAAAATTTCTGTTGCATCTGAAAGTAGAAACTCGCCCGATTACAACGCTATGCGTGCTTTTCCCCTAGGCCGTTCTGGTTACTCGTTTCGAGCATCAGAACTGTGATAATTTTGAGTTTCTCAACCGTTTCTTACCTCCAAACTGCCATATCTCGCGAACGGATTGACCAATCCGCAAAATTTCTGTTGCATCTGAAAGTACAAACTCGCCCGATTACAACGGTGTGCGTACTTCTCCCCTAGGCCGTTCTGGTTATTCGTTTCGAGCATCAGAACTGCGAAAATGTTGAGTTGCTCAAGCGTTTCTTACCTACAAACTGCCATATCTCGCGAACGGATTGACCAATCCGCAAAATTTCTGTTGCATCTGAAAGTAGAAACTCGCCCGATTACAACGGTATGCGTACTTTTCCCCTAGGCCGTTCTGGTTATTCGTTTCGAGCATCAGAACTGTGAAAATTTTGAGTTTCCCAACCGTTTCTTACATCCAAACTGCCATATCTCGCGAACGGATTGACAAATCCGCAAAATTTCTGTTGCATCTGAAAGTAGAAAGTCGCCCGATTACAACGGTATGCGTACTTATCCCCTAGGCCGTTCTAGTTATTCATTTCGAGCATCAGAACTGCGAAAATGTTGAGTTTCTCAAGCGTTTCTTACCTCCAAACTGCTATATCTCGCGAACGGATTGACTAATCCGCAAAATTTCTGTTGCATCTGAAAGTAGAAACTCGCCCGATTACATCGGTATGCGTACTTTTCCCCTAGGCCGTTGTAGTTACTCGCTTCGAGCAGGAGAACTGCGAAAATTTTGGGTTTCTCAAGCGTTGCTTACCTCCAAACTGCCATATCTCTCGAACGGATTGACCAATTCGCAAAATTTCTGTTGCATCTGAAAGTAGAAACTCGCCCGATTACATCGGTATGCGTACTTTTCCCCTAGGCCGTTCTGGTTACTCGTTTCGAGCATCAGAACTGTGATAATTTTGAGTTTCTCAACCGTTTCTTAACTCCAAACTGCCATATCTCGCGAACGGATTGACCAATTCGCAAAATTTCTGTTGCATCTGAAAGTATAAACTCGCCCGATTACAACGGTATGCGTACTTTTCCCCTAGGCCGTTCTGGTTACTCGTTTCGAGCATCAGAACTGTGATAATTTTGAGTTTCTCAACCGTTTCTTACCTCCAAACTGCCATATCTCGCGAACGGATTGACCAATCTCCAAAATTTCTGTTGCATCTGAAAGTAGAAAGTCGCCCGATTACAACGGTATGCGTACTTTCCCCCTAGACCGTTCTAGTTATACTTGTCGAGCATCAGAACTGCGAAAATTTTGAGTTTCTCAAGCGTTTCTTACCTCCAAACTGCCATATCTCGCGAACGGATTGACTAATCCGCAAAATTTCTGTTGCATCTGAAAGTAGAAACTCGCCCGATTACAACGGTATGGGTACTTTTCCCCTAGTCCGTTCTAGTTATTCGTTTCGAGCATCAGAACTGCGAAAATTTTGAGTTTCTCAAGCGTTTCTTACCTCCAAACTGCCATATCTCGCGAACGGATTGACCAGTCCGCAAAATTTCTGTTGCATCTGAAAGTAGAAACTCGCCCGATTACAACGGTGTGCGTACTTTTCCCCTAGGCCGTTCTGGTTATTCGTTTCGAGCATCAGAACTGCGAAAATGTTGAGTTTCTCAAGCGTTCCTTACCTACAAACTGCCATATCTCGCGAACGGATTGACGAATCCGCAAAATTTCTGTTGCATCTGAAAGTAGAAACTCGCCCGATTACAACGGTATGCGTACTTTTCCCCTAGGCCGTTCTGGTTACTCGTTTCGAGCATCAGAACTGTGATAATTTTGAGTTTCTCAACCGTTTCTTACCTCCAAACTGCCATATCGCGCGAACGGATTGACCAATCTCCAAAATTTCTTTGCATCTGAAAGTAGAAAGTCGCCCGATTACAACGGTATGCGTACTTTCCCCCTAGACCGTTCTAGTTATGCTTGTCGAGCATCAGAACTGCGAAAATTTTGAGTTTCTCAAGCGTTTCTTACCTCCAAACTGCCATATCTCGCGAACGGATTGACCAATCCGCAAAATTTCTGTTGCATCTGAAAGTAGAAAGTCGCCCGATTACAACGGTATGCGTACTTTTCCCCTAGGCCGTTCTAGTTATTCATTTCGAGCATCAGAACTGCGAAAATGTTGAGTTTCTCAAGCGTTTCTTACCTCCAAACTGCCATATCTCGCGAACGGATTGACTAATCCGCAAAATTTCTGTTGCATCTGAAAGTAGAAACTCGCCCGATTACAACGGTATGCGTACTTTTCCCCTAGGCCGTTCTAGTTATTCGTTTCGAGCATCAGTACTGCGAAAATGTTGAGTTTCTCAAGCGTTTCTTACCTCCAAACTGCCATATCTCGCGAACGGATTGACCAATCCGCAAAATTTCTGTTGCATCTGAAAGTAGAAACTCGCCCGATTACATCGGAATGCGTACTTTTCCCCTAGGCCGTTGTAGTTACTCGCTTCGAGCATGAGAACTGCGAAAATTTTGGGTTTCTCAAGCGTTGCTTACCTCCAAACTGCAATATCTCGCGAACGGATTGACCAATTCGCAAAATTTCTGTTGCATCTGAAAGTAGAAACTCGCCCGACTTCAACGGTATGCGTACTTTTCCCCTAGGCCGTTCTGGTTACTCGTTTCGAGCATCAGAACTGTGATAATTTTGAGTTTCTCAACCGTTTCTTACCTCCAAACTGCCATATCTCGCGAACGGATTGACCAATCTCCAAAATTTCTTTGCATCTGAAAGTAGAAAGTCGCCCGATTACAACGGTATGCGTACTTTCCCCCTAGACCGTTCTAGTTATGCTTGTCGAGCATCAGAACTGCGAAAATTTTGAGTTTCTCAAGCGTTTCTTACCTCCAAACTGCCATATCTCGCGAACGGATTGACCAATCCGCAAAATTTCTGTTGCATCTGAAAGTAGAAAGTCGCCCGATTACAACGGTATGCGAAATTCTCCCCTAGGCCGTTCTAGTTATTCATTTCGAGCATCAGAACTGCGAAAATTTTGAGTTTCTCAAGCGTTTCTTACCTCCAAACTGCCATATCTCGCGAACGGATTGACTAATCCGCAAAATTTCTGTTGCATCTGAAAGTAGAAACTCGCCCGATTACAACGGTATGGGTACTTTTCCCCTAGTCCGTTCTAGTTATTCGTTTCGAGCATCAGAACTGCGAAAATTTTGAGTTTCTCAAGCGTTTCTTACCTCCAAACTGCCATATCTCGCGAACGGATTGACTAATCCGCAAAATTTCTGTTGCATCTGAAAGTAGAAACTCGCCCGATTACAACGGTATGGGTACTTTTCCCCTAGTCCGTTCTAGTTATTCGTTTCGAGCATCAGAACTGCGAAAATTTTGAGTTTCTCAAGCGTTTCTTACCTCCAAACTGCCATATCTCGCGAACGGATTGACCAGTCCGCAAAATTTCTGTTGCATCTGAAAGTAGAAACTCGCCCGATTACAACGGTATGCGTACTTTTCCCCTAGTCCGTTCTAGTTATTCGTTTCGAGCATCAGAACTGCGAAAATTTTGAGTTTCTCAAGCGTTTCTTACCTCCAAACTGCCATATCTCGCGAACGGATTGACTAATCCGCAAAATTTCTGTTGCATCTGAAAGTAGAAACTCGCCCGATTACAACGGTATGCGTACTTTTCCCCTAGGCCGTTCTAGTTATTCGTTTCGAGCATCAGAACTGCGAAAATGTTGAGTTTCTCAAGCGTTTCTTACCTCCAAACTGCCATATCTCGCGAACGGATTGACCAATCCGCAAAATTTCTGTTGCATCTGAAAGTAGAAAGTCGCCCGATTACAACGGTATGCGTACTTTTCCCCTAGTCCGTTCTAGTTATTCGTTTCGAGCATCAGAACTGCGAAAATTTTGAGTTTCTCAAGCGTTTCTTACCTCCAAACTGCCATATCTCGCGAACGGATTGACTAATCCGCAAAATTTCTGTTGCATCTGAAAGTAGAAACTCGCCCGACTACAACGGTATGCGTACTTTTCCCCTAGGCCGTTCTGGTTACTCGTTTCGAGCATCAGAACTGTGATAATTTTGAGTTTCTCAACCGTTTCTTACCTCCAAACTGCCATATCTCGCGAACGGATTGACCAATCTCCAAAATTTCTTTGCATCTGAAAGTAGAAAGTCGCCCGATTACAACGGTATGCGTACTTTCCCCCTAGACCGTTCTAGTTATGCTTGTCGAGCATCAGAACTGCGAAAATTTTGAGTTTCTCAAGCGTTTCTTACCTCCAAACTGCCATATCTCGCGAACGGATTGACCAATCCGCAAAATTTCTGTTGCATCTGAAAGTAGAAAGTCGCCCGATTACAACGGTATGCGAAATTCTCCCCTAGGCCGTTCTAGTTATTCATTTCGAGCATCAGAACTGCGAAAATTTTGAGTTTCTCAAGCGTTTCTTACCTCCAAACTGCCATATCTCGCGAACGGATTGACTAATCCGCAAAATTTCTGTTGCATCTGAAAGTAGAAACTCGCCCGATTACAACGGTATGGGTACTTTTCCCCTAGTCCGTTCTAGTTATTCGTTTCGAGCATCAGAACTGCGAAAATTTTGAGTTTCTCAAGCGTTTCTTACCTCCAAACTGCCATATCTCGCGAACGGATTGACTAATCCGCAAAATTTCTGTTGCATCTGAAAGTAGAAACTCGCCCGATTACAACGGTATGGGTACTTTTCCCCTAGTCCGTTCTAGTTATTCGTTTCGAGCATCAGAACTGCGAAAATTTTGAGTTTCTCAAGCGTTTCTTACCTCCAAACTGCCATATCTCGCGAACGGATTGACCAGTCCGCAAAATTTCTGTTGCATCTGAAAGTAGAAACTCGCCCGATTACAACGGTATGCGTACTTTTCCCCTAGTCCGTTCTAGTTATTCGTTTCGAGCATCAGAACTGCGAAAATTTTGAGTTTCTCAAGCGTTTCTTACCTCCAAACTGCCATATCTCGCGAACGGATTGACTAATCCGCAAAATTTCTGTTGCATCTGAAAGTAGAAACTCGCCCGATTACAACGGTATGCGTACTTTTCCCCTAGGCCGTTCTAGTTATTCGTTTCGAGCATCAGAACTGCGAAAATGTTGAGTTTCTCAAGCGTTTCTTACCTCCAAACTGCCATATCTCGCGAACGGATTGACCAATCCGCAAAATTTCTGTTGCATCTGAAAGTAGAAAGTCGCCCGATTACAACGGTATGCGTACTTCTCCCCTAGGCCGTTCTAGTTATTCATTTCGAGCATCAGAACTGCGAAAATGTTGAGTTTCTCAAGCGTTTCTTACCTCCAAATTGCCATATCTCGCGAACGGATTGACCAATCCGCAAAATTTCTGTTGCATCTGAAAGTAGAAAGTCGCCCGATTACAACGCTATGCGTACTTTTCCCCTAGGCCGTTCTGGTTACTCGTTTCGAGCATCAGAACTGTGATAATTTTGAGTTTCTCAACCGTTTCTTACCTCCAAACTGCCATATCTCGCGAACGGATTGACCAGTCCGCAAAATTTCTGTTGCATCTGAAAGTAGAAACTCGCCCGATTACAACGGTATGCGTACTTTTCCCCTAGTCCGTTCTAGTTATTCGTTTCGAGCATCAGAACTGCGAAAATTTTGAGTTTCTCAAGCGTTTCTTACCTCCAAACTGCCATATCTCGCGAACGGATTGACCAATCCGCAAAATTTCTGTTGCATATGAAAGTACAAACTCGCCCGATTACAACGGTGTGCGTACTTTTCCCCTAGGCCGTTCTGGTTATTCGTTTCGAGCATCAGAACTGCGAAAATGTTGAGTTTCTCAAGCGTTCCTTACCTACAAACTGCCATATCTCGCGAACGGATTGACGAATCCGCAAAATTTCTGTTGCATCTGAAAGTAGAAACTCGCCCGATTACAACGGTATGCGTACTTTTCCCCTAGGCCGTTCTGGTTACTCGTTTCGAGCATCAGAACTGTGATAATTTTGAGTTTCTCAACCGTTTCTTACCTCCAAACTGCCATATCGCGCGAACGGATTGACCAATCTCCAAAATTTCTTTGCATCTGAAAGTAGAAAGTCGCCCGATTACAACGGTATGCGTACTTTACCCCTAGACCGTTCTAGTTATGCTTGTCGAGCATCAGAACTGCGAAAATTTTGAGTTTCTCAAGCGTTTCTTACCTCCAAACTGCCATATCTCGCGAACGGATTGACCAATCCGCAAAATTTCTGTTGCATCTGAAAGTAGAAACTCGCCCGATTACATCGGAATGCGTACTTTTCCCTAGGCCGTTGTAGTTACTCGCTTCGAGCATGAGAACTGCGAAAATTTTGGGTTTCTCAAGCGTTGCTTACCTCCAAACTGCAATATCTCGCGAACGGATTGACCAATTCGCAAAATTTCTGTTGCATCTGAAAGTAGAAACTCGCCCGATTACAACGGTATGCGTACTTTTCCCCTAGGCCGTTCTGGTTACTCGATTCGAGCATCAGAACTGTGATAATTTTGAGTTTCTCAACCGTTTCTTACCTCCAAACTGCCATATCTCGCGAACGGATTGACCAATCTCCAAAATTTCTTTGCATCTGAAAGTAGAAAGTCGCCCGATTACAACGGTATGCGTACTTTCCCCCTAGACCGTTCTAGTTATGCTTGTCGAGCATCAGAACTGCGAAAATTTTGAGTTTCTCAAGCGTTTCTTACCTCCAAACTGCCATATCTCGCGAACGGATTGACCTATCCGCAAAATTTCTGTTGCATCTGAAAGTAGAAAGTCGCCCGATTACAACGGTATGCGTACTTCTCCCCTAGGCCGTTCTAGTTATTCATTTCGAGCATCAGAACTGCGAAAATGTTGAGTTTCTCAAGCGTTTCTTACCTCCAAATTGCCATATCTCGCGAACGGATTGACTAATCCGCAAAATTTCTGTTGCATCTGAAAGTAGAAACTCGCCCGATTACAACGGTATGCGTACTTTTCCCCTAGGCCGTTCTAGTTATTCGTTTCGAGCATCAGAACTGCGAAAATGTTGAGTTTCTCAAGCGTTTCTTACCTCCAAACTGCCATATCTCGCGAACGGATTGACCAATCCGCAAAATTTCTGTTGCATCTGAAAGTAGAAACTCGCCCGATTACATCGGAATGCGTACTTTTCCCCTAGGCCGTTGTAGTTACTCGCTTCGAGCATGAGAACTGCGAAAATTTTGGTTTTCTCAAGCGTTGCTTACCTCCAAACTGCCATATCTCGCGAACGGATTGACCAATTCGCAAAATTTCTGTTGCATCTGAAAGTAGAAACTCGCCCGATTACAACGGTATGCGTACTTTTCCCCTAGGCCGTTCTGGTTACTCGTTTCGAGCATCAGAACTGTGATAATTTTGAGTTTCTCAACCGTTTCTTACATCCAAACTGCCATATCTCGCGAACGGATTGACCAATTCGCAAAATTCCTGTTGCATCTGAAAGTATAAACTCGCCCGATTACAACGGTATGCGTACTTTTCCCCTAGGCCGTTCTGGTTACTCGTTTCGAGCATCAGAACTGTGATAATTTTGAGTTTCTCAACCGTTTCTTACCTCCAAACTGCCATATCTCGCGAACGGATTGACCGATCTCCAAAGTTTCTGTTGCATCTGAAAGTAGAAAGTCGCCCGATTACAACGGTATGCGTACTTTCCCCCTAGACCGTTCTAGTTATGCTTGTCGAGCATCAGAACTGCGAAAATTTTGAGTTTCTCAAGCGTTTCTTACCTCCAAACTGCCATATCTCGCGAACGGATTGACTAATCCGCAAAATTTCTGTTGCATCTGAAAGTAGAAACTCGCCCGATTACAACGGTATGCGTACTTTTCCCCTAGGCCGTTCTAGTTATTCGTTTCGAGCATTAGAACTGCGAAAATGTTGAGTTTCTCAAGCGTTTCTGACCTCCAAACTGCCATATCTCGCGAACGGATTGACCAATCCGCAAAATTTCTGTTGCATCTGAAAGTAGAAACTCGCCCGATTACAACGGTATGCGTACTTTCCCCCTAGTCCGTTCTAGTTATTCGTTTCGAGCATCAGAACTGCGAAAATTTTGAGTTTCTCAAGCGTTTCTTACCTCCAAACTGCCATATCTCGCGAACGGATTGACCAATCCGCAAAATTTCTGTTGCATCTGAAAGTAGAAACTCGCCCGATTACATCGGAATGCGTACTTTTCCCCTAGGCCGTTGTAGTTACTCGCTTCGAGCATGAGAACTGCGAAAATTTTGGTTTTCTCAAGCGTTGCTTACCTCCAAACTGCCATATCTCGCGAACGGATTGACCAATTCGCAAAATTTCTGTTGCATCTGAAAGTAGAAACTCGCCCGATTACAACGGTATGCGTACTTTTCCCCTAGGCCGTTCTGGTTACTCGTTTCGAGCATCAGAACTGTGATAATTTTGATTTTCTCAACCGTTTCTTACATCCAAACTGCCATATCTCGCGAACGGATTGACCAATTCGCAAAATTCCTGTTGCATCTGAAAGTATAAACTCGCCCGATTACAACGGTATGCGTACTTTTCCCCTAGGCCGTTCTGGTTACTCGTTTCGAGCATCAGAACTGTGATAATTTTGAGTTTCTCAACCGTTTCTTACCTCCAAACTGCCATATCTCGCGAACGGATTGACCAATCTCCAAAGTTTCTGTTGCATCTGAAAGTAGAAAGTCGCCCGATTACAACGGTATGCGTACTTTCCCCCTAGACCGTTCTAGTTATGCTTGTCGAGCATCAGAACTGCGAAAATTTTGAGTTTCTCAAGCGTTTCTTACCTCCAAACTGCCATATCTCGCGAACGGATTGACTAATCCGCAAAATTTCTGTTGCATCTGAAAGTAGAAACTCGCCCGATTACAACGGTATGAGTAGTTTTCCCCTAGACCGTTCTAGTTATTCGTTTCGAGCATCAGAACTGCGAAAATTTGGAGTTTCTCAAGCGTTTCTTACCTCAAAACTGCCATATCTCGCGAACGGATTGACCAATCCGCAAAGTTTCTGTTGCATATGAAAGTAGAAACTGGCCCCATTACAACGGTATGAGTAGTTTTCCCCTAGACCGTTCTAGTTATTCGTTTCGAGCATTAGAACTGCGAAAATTTTGAGTTTCTCAAGCGTTTCTTACCTCCAAACTGCCATATCTCGCGAACGGATTGACCTATCCGCAAAATTTCTGTTGCATCTGAAAGTAGAAAGTCGCCCGATTACAACGGTATGCGTACTTCTCCCCTAGGCCGTTCTAGTTATTCATTTCGAGCATCAGAACTGCGAAAATGTTGAGTTTCTCAAGCGTTTCTTACCTCCAAATTGCCATATCTCGCGAACGGATTGACTAATCCGCAAAATTTCTGTTGCATCTGAAAGTAGAAACTCGCCCGATTACAACGGTATGCGTACTTTTCCCCTAGGCCGTTCTAGTTATTCGTTTCGAGCATCAGAACTGCGAAAATGTTGAGTTTCTCAAGCGTTTCTTACCTCCAAACTGCCATATCTCGCGAACGGATTGACCAATCCGCAAAATTTCTGTTGCATCTGAAAGTAGAAACTCGCCCGATTACATCGGAATGCGTACTTTTCCCCTAGGCCGTTGTAGTTACTCGCTTCGAGCATGAGAACTGCGAAAATTTTGGTTTTCTCAAGCGTTGCTTACCTCCAAACTGCCATATCTCGCGAACGGATTGACCAATTCGCAAAATTTCTGTTGCATCTGAAAGTAGAAACTCGCCCGATTACAACGGTATGCGTACTTTTCCCCTAGGCCGTTCTGGTTACTCGTTTCGAGCATCAGAACTGTGATAATTTTGAGTTTCTCAACCGTTTCTTACCTCCAAACTGCCATATCTCGCGAACGGATTGACCGATCTCCAAAGTTTCTGTTGCATCTGAAAGTAGAAAGTCGCCCGATTACAACGGTATGCGTACTTTCCCCCTAGACCGTTCTAGTTATGCTTGTCGAGCATCAGAACTGCGAAAATTTTGAGTTTCTCAAGCGTTTCTTACCTCCAAACTGCCATATCTCGCGAACGGATTGACTAATCCGCAAAATTTCTGTTGCATCTGAAAGTAGAAACTCGCCCGATTACAACGGTATGCGTACTTTTCCCCTAGGCCGTTCTGGTTACTCGTTTCGAGCATCAGAACTGTGATAATTTTGATTTTCTCAACCGTTTCTTACATCCAAACTGCCATATCTCGCGAACGGATTGACCAATTCGCAAAATTCCTGTTGCATCTGAAAGTATAAACTCGCCCGATTACAACGGTATGCGTACTTTTCCCCTAGGCCGTTCTGGTTACTCGTTTCGAGCATCAGAACTGTGATAATTTTGAGTTTCTCAACCGTTTCTTACCTCCAAACTGCCATATCTCGCGAACGGATTGACCAATCTCCAAAGTTTCTGTTGCATCTGAAAGTAGAAAGTCGCCCGATTACAACGGTATGCGTACTTTCCCCCTAGACCGTTCTAGTTATGCTTGTCGAGCATCAGAACTGCGAAAATTTTGAGTTTCTCAAGCGTTTCTTACCTCCAAACTGCCATATCTCGCGAACGGATTGACTAATCCGCAAAATTTCTGTTGCATCTGAAAGTAGAAACTCGCCCGATTACAACGGTATGAGTAGTTTTCCCCTAGACCGTTCTAGTTATTCGTTTCGAGCATCAGAACTGCGAAAATTTGGAGTTTCTCAAGCGTTTCTTACCTCAAAACTGCCATATCTCGCGAACGGATTGACCAATCCGCAAAGTTTCTGTTGCATATGAAAGTAGAAACTGGCCCCATTACAACGGTATGAGTAGTTTTCCCCTAGACCGTTCTAGTTATTCGTTTCGAGCATTAGAACTGCGAAAATGTTGAGTTTCTCAAGCGTTTCTGACCTCCAAACTGCCATATCTCGCGAACGGATTGACCAATCCGCAAAATTTCTGTTGCATCTGAAAGTAGAAACTCGCCCGATTACAACGGTATGCGTACTTTCCCCCTAGTCCGTTCTAGTTATTCGTTTCGAGCATGAGAACTGCGAAAATTTTGGGTTTCTCAAGCGTTGCTTACCTCCAAACTGCAATATCTCGCGAACGGATTGACCAATTCGCAAAATTTCTGTTGCATCTGAAAGTAGAAACTCGCCCGATTACAACGGTATGCGTACTTTTCCCCTAGGCCGTTCTGGTTACTCGTTTCGAGCATCAGAACTGTGATAATTTTGAGTTTCTCAACCGTTTCTTACCTCCAAACTGCCATATCTCGCGAACGGATTGACCAATCTCCAAAATTTCTTTGCATCTGAAAGTAGAAAGTCGCCCGATTACAACGGTATGCGTACTTTCCCCCTAGACCGTTCTAGTTATGCTTGTCGAGCATCAGAACTGCGAAAATTTTGAGTTTCTCAAGCGTTTCTTACCTCCAAACTGCCATATCTCGCGAACGGATTGACCTATCCGCAAAATTTCTGTTGCATCTGAAAGTAGAAAGTCGCCCGATTACAACGGTATGCGTACTTCTCCCCTAGGCCGTTCTAGTTATTCATTTCGAGCATCAGAACTGCGAAAATGTTGAGTTTCTCAAGCGTTTCTTACCTCCAAATTGCCATATCTCGCGAACGGATTGACTAATCCGCAAAATTTCTGTTGCATCTGAAAGTAGAAACTCGCCCGATTACAACGGTATGCGTACTTTTCCCCTAGGCCGTTCTAGTTATTCGTTTCGAGCATCAGAACTGCGAAAATGTTGAGTTTCTCAAGCGTTTCTTACCTCCAAACTGCCATATCTCGCGAACGGATTGACCAATCCGCAAAATTTCTGTTGCATCTGAAAGTAGAAACTCGCCCGATTACATCGGAATGCGTACTTTTCCCCTAGGCCGTTGTAGTTACTCGCTTCGAGCATGAGAACTGCGAAAATTTTGGTTTTCTCAAGCGTTGCTTACCTCCAAACTGCCATATCTCGCGAACGGATTGACCAATTCGCAAAATTTCTGTTGCATCTGAAAGTAGAAACTCGCCCGATTACAACGGTATGCGTACTTTTCCCCTAGGCCGTTCTGGTTACTCGTTTCGAGCATCAGAACTGTGATAATTTTGAGTTTCTCAACCGTTTCTTACATCCAAACTGCCATATCTCGCGAACGGATTGACCAATTCGCAAAATTCCTGTTGCATCTGAAAGTATAAACTCGCCCGATTACAACGGTATGCGTACTTTTCCCCTAGGCCGTTCTGGTTACTCGTTTCGAGCATCAGAACTGTGATAATTTTGAGTTTCTCAACCGTTTCTTACCTCCAAACTGCCATATCTCGCGAACGGATTGACCGATCTCCAAAGTTTCTGTTGCATCTGAAAGTAGAAAGTCGCCCGATTACAACGGTATGCGTACTTTCCCCCTAGACCGTTCTAGTTATGCTTGTCGAGCATCAGAACTGCGAAAATTTTGAGTTTCTCAAGCGTTTCTTACCTCCAAACTGCCATATCTCGCGAACGGATTGACTAATCCGCAAAATTTCTGTTGCATCTGAAAGTAGAAACTCGCCCGATTACAACGGTATGCGTACTTTTCCCCTAGGCCGTTCTAGTTATTCGTTTCGAGCATTAGAACTGCGAAAATGTTGAGTTTCTCAAGCGTTTCTGACCTCCAAACTGCCATATCTCGCGAACGGATTGACCAATCCGCAAAATTTCTGTTGCATCTGAAAGTAGAAACTCGCCCGATTACAACGGTATGCGTACTTTCCCCCTAGTCCGTTCTAGTTATTCGTTTCGAGCATCAGAACTGCGAAAATTTTGAGTTTCTCAAGCGTTTCTTACCTCCAAACTGCCATATCTCGCGAACGGATTGACCAATCCGCAAAATTTCTGTTGCATCTGAAAGTAGAAACTCGCCCGATTACATCGGAATGCGTACTTTTCCCCTAGGCCGTTGTAGTTACTCGCTTCGAGCATGAGAACTGCGAAAATTTTGGTTTTCTCAAGCGTTGCTTACCTCCAAACTGCCATATCTCGCGAACGGATTGACCAATTCGCAAAATTTCTGTTGCATCTGAAAGTAGAAACTCGCCCGATTACAACGGTATGCGTACTTTTCCCCTAGGCCGTTCTGGTTACTCGTTTCGAGCATCAGAACTGTGATAATTTTGATTTTCTCAACCGTTTCTTACATCCAAACTGCCATATCTCGCGAACGGATTGACCAATTCGCAAAATTCCTGTTGCATCTGAAAGTATAAACTCGCCCGATTACAACGGTATGCGTACTTTTCCCCTAGGCCGTTCTGGTTACTCGTTTCGAGCATCAGAACTGTGATAATTTTGAGTTTCTCAACCGTTTCTTACCTCCAAACTGCCATATCTCGCGAACGGATTGACCAATCCGCAAAGTTTCTGTTGCATCTGAAAGTAGAAAGTCGCCCGATTACAACGGTATGCGTACTTTCCCCCTAGACCGTTCTAGTTATGCTTGTCGAGCATCAGAACTGCGAAAATTTTGAGTTTCTCAAGCGTTTCTTACCTCCAAACTGCCATATCTCGCGAACGGATTGACTAATCCGCAAAATTTCTGTTGCATCTGAAAGTAGAAACTCGCCCGATTACAACGGTATGCGTACTTTTCCCCTAGGCCGTTCTAGTTATTCGTTTCGAGCATTAGAACTGCGAAAATTTTGAGTTTCTCAAGCGTTTCTGACCTCCAAACTGCCATATCTCGCGAACGGATTGACCAATCCGCAAAATTTCTGTTGCATCTGAAAGTAGAAACTCGCCCGATTACAACGGTATGCGTACTTTCCCCCTAGTCCGTTCTAGTTATTCGTTTCGAGCATCAGAACTGCGAAAATTTTGAGTTTCTCAAGCGTTTCTTACCTCCAAAATGCCATATCTCGCGAACGGATTGACCAATCCGCAAAATTTCTGTTGCATCTGAAAGTAGAAACTCGCCCAATTACAACGGTATGCGTACTTTTCCCCTAGTCCGTTCTAGTTATTCGTTTCGAGCATCAGAACTGCGAAAATTTTGAGTTTCTCAAGCGTTTCTTACCTCCAAACTGCCATATCTCGCGAACGGATTGACCAATCCGCAAAATTTCTGTTGCATCTGAAAGTAGAAACTCGCCCGATTACAACGGTATGCGTACTTTTCCCCTAGGCCGTTCTATTTATTCGTTTCGAGCATCAGAACTGCGAAAATGTTGAGTTTCTCAAGCGTTTCTTACCTACAAACTGCCATATCTCGCGAACGGATTGACTAATCCGCAAAATTTCTGTTGCATCTGAAAGAAGAAACTCGCCCGATTACAACGGTATGCGTACTTTTCCCCTAGTCCGTTCTAGTTATTCGTTTCGAGCATCAGAACTGCGAAAATTTTGAGTTTCTCAAGCGTTTCTTACATCCAAACTGCCATATCTCGCGAACGGATTGACCCGTCCGCAAAATTTCTGTTGCATCTGAAAGTAGAAACTCGCCCGATTACAACGGTATGCGTACTTTCCCCCTAGTCCGTTCTAGTTATTCGTTTCGAGCATCAGAACTGCGAAAATTTTGAGTTTCTCAAGCGTTTCTTACCTCCAAACTGCCATATCTCGCGAACGGATTGACCAATCCGCAAAGTTTCTGTTGCATCTGAAAGTAGAAAGTCGCCCGATTACAACGGTATGCGTACTTTCCCCCTAGACCGTTCTAGTTATGCTTGTCGAGCATCAGAACTGCGAAAATTTTGAGTTTCTCAAGCGTTTCTTACCTCCAAACTGCCATATCTCGCGAACGGATTGACTAATCCGCAAAATTTCTGTTGCATCTGAAAGTAGAAACTCGCCCGATTACAACGGTATGCGTACTTTTCCCCTAGGCCGTTCTAGTTATTCGTTTCGAGCATTAGAACTGCGAAAATTTTGAGTTTCTCAAGCGTTTCTGACCTCCAAACTGCCATATCTCGCGAACGGATTGACCAATCCGCAAAATTTCTGTTGCATCTGAAAGTAGAAACTCGCCCGATTACAACGGTATGCGTACTTTCCCCCTAGTCCGTTCTAGTTATTCGTTTCGAGCATCAGAACTGCGAAAATTTTGAGTTTCTCAAGCGTTTCTTACCTCCAAAATGCCATATCTCGCGAACGGATTGACCAATCCGCAAAATTTCTGTTGCATCTGAAAGTAGAAACTCGCCCAATTACAACGGTATGCGTACTTTTCCCCTAGTCCGTTCTAGTTATTCGTTTCGAGCATCAGAACTGCGAAAATTTTGAGTTTCTCAAGCGTTTCTTACCTCCAAACTGCCATATCTCGCGAACGGATTGACCAATCCGCAAAATTTCTGTTGCATCTGAAAGTAGAAACTCGCCCGATTACAACGGTATGCGTACTTTTCCCCTAGGCCGTTCTATTTATTCGTTTCGAGCATCAGAACTGCGAAAATGTTGAGTTTCTCAAGCGTTTCTTACCTACAAACTGCCATATCTCGCGAACGGATTGACTAATCCGCAAAATTTCTGTTGCATCTGAAAGAAGAAACTCGCCCGATTACAACGGTATGCGTACTTTTCCCCTAGTCCGTTCTAGTTATTCGTTTCGAGCATCAGAACTGCGAAAATTTTGAGTTTCTCAAGCGTTTCTTACATCCAAACTGCCATATCTCGCGAACGGATTGACCCGTCCGCAAAATTTCTGTTGCATCTGAAAGTAGAAACTCGCCCGATTACAACGGTATGCGTACTTTCCCCCTAGTCCGTTCTAGTTATTCGTTTCGAGCATCAGAACTGCGAAAATTTTGAGTTTCTCAAGCGTTTCTTACCTCCAAACTGCCATATCTCGCGAACGGATTGACCAATCCGCAAAATTTCTGTTGCATCTGAAAGTAGAAACTCGCCCGATTACAACGGTATGCGTACTTTTCCCCTAGGCCGTTCTATTTATTCGTTTCGAGCATCAGAACTGCGAAAATGTTTAGTTTCTCAAGCGTTTCTTACCTACAAACTGCCATATCTCGCGAACGGATTGACCAATCCGCAAAATTTCTGTTGCATCTGAAAGTAGAAACTCGCCCGATGACAACGGTATGCGTACTTTTCCCCTAGACCGTTCTAGTTATGCTTGTCGAGCATCAGAACTGCGAAAATTTTGAGTTTCTCAAGCGTTTCTTACCTCCAAACTGCCATATCTCGCGAACGGATTGACCAATCCGCAAAATTTCTGTTGCATCTGAAAGTAGAAAGTCGCCCGATTACAACGGTATGCGTACTTTTCCCCTAGGCCGTTCTAGTTATTCATTTCGAGCATCAGAACTGCGAAAATGTTGAGTTTCTCAAGCGTTTCTTACCTCCAAACTGCCATATCTCGCGAACGGATTGACTAATCCGCAAAATTTCTGTTGCATCTGAAAGTAGAAACTCGCCCGATTACAACGGTATGCGTACTTTTCCCCTAGGCCGTTCTAGTTATTCGTTTCGAGCATTAGAACTGCGAAAATTTTGAGTTTCTCAAGCGTTTCTGACCTCCAAACTGCCATATCTCGCGAACGGATTGACCAATCCGCAAAATTTCTGTTGCATCTGAAAGTAGAAACTCGCCCGATTACAACGGTATGCGTACTTTCCCCCTAGTCCGTTCTAGTTATTCGTTTCGAGCATCAGAACTGCGAAAATTTTGAGTTTCTCAAGCGTTTCTTACCTCCAAAATGCCATATCTCGCGAACGGATTGACCAATCCGCAAAATTTCTGTTGCATCTGAAAGTAGAAACTCGCCCGATTACAACGGTATGCGTACTTTTCCCCTAGGCCGTTCTATTTATTCGTTTCGAGCATCAGAACTGCGAAAATGTTGAGTTTCTCAAGCGTTTCTTACCTACAAACTGCCATATCTCGCGAACGGATTGACCAATCCGCAAAATTTCTGTTGCATCTGAAAGTAGAAAGTCGCCCGATTACAACGGTATGCGTACTTTTCCCCTAGGCCGTTCTAGTTATTCATTTCGAGCATCAGAACTGCGAAAATGTTGAGTTTCTCAAGCGTTTCTTACCTCCAAACTGCCATATCTCGCGAACGGATTGACTAATCCGCAAAATTTCTGTTGCATCTGAATGTAGAAACTCGCCCGATTACAACGGTATGCGTACTTTTCCCCTAGGCCGTTCTAGTTACTCGTTTCGAGCATTAGAACTGCGAAAATTTTGAGTTTCTCAAGCGTTTCTGACCTCCAAACTGCCATATCTCGCGAACGGATTGACCAATCCGCAAAATTTCTGTTGCATCTGAACGTAGAAACTCGCCCGATTACAAGGGTATGCGTTCTTTTCCCCTAGTCCGTTCTAGTTATTCGTTTCGAGCATCAGAACTGCGAAAATTTTGAGTTTCTCAAGCGTTTCTTACCTCCAAACTGCCATATCTCGCGAACGGATTGACCAATCCGCAAAATTTCTGTTGCATCTGAAAGTAGAAACTCGCCCGATTACAACGGTATGCGTACTTTTCCCCTAGGCCGTTGTAGTTACTCGCTTCGAGCATGAGAACTGCGAAAATTTTGGGTTTCTCAAGCGTTGCTTACCTCCAAACTGCCATATCTCGCGAACGGATTGACCAATTCGCAAAATTTCTGTTGCATCTGAAAGTAGAAACTCGCCCGATTACAACGGTATGCGTACTTTTCCCCTAGGCCGTTCTGGTTGCTCGTTTCGAGCATCAGAACTGTGATAATTTTGAGTTTCTCAACCGTTTCTTACCTCCAAACTGCCATATCTCGCGAACGGATTGACCAATCTCCAAAATTTCTTTGCATCTGAAAGTAGAAAGTCGCCGGATTACAACGGTATGCGTACTTTCCCCCTAGACCGTTCTAGTTATGCTTGTCGAGCATCAGAACTGCGAAAATTTTGAGTTTCTCAAGCGTTTCTTACCTCCAAACTGCCATATCTCGCGAACGGATTGACTAATCCACAAAATTTCTGTTGCATCTGAAAGTAGAAACTCGCCCGATACAACGGTATGCGTACTTTCCCCCTAGTCCGTTCTAGTTATTCGTTTCGAGCATCAGAACTGCGAAAATTTTGAGTTTCTCAAGCGTTTCTTACCTCCAAACTGCCATATCTCGCGAATGGATTGACCAATCCGCAAAATTTCTGTTGCATCTGAAAGTAGAAACTCGCCCGATTACAACGGTATGCGTACTTTTCCCCTAGGCCGTTCTATTTATTCGTTTCGAGCATCAGAACTGCGAAAATGTTGAGTTTCTCAAGCGTTTCTTACCTCCAAACTGCCATATCTCGCGAATGGATTGACCAATCCGCAAAATTTCTGTTGCATCTGAAAGTAGAAACTCGCCCGATTACAACGGTATGCGTACTTTTCCCCTAGGCCGTTCTATTTATTCGTTTCGAGCATCAGAACTGCGAAAATGTTGAGTTTCTCAAGCGTTTCTTACCTACAAACTGCCATATCTCGCGAACGGATTGACTAATCCGCAAAATTCCTGTTGCATCTGAAAGAAGAAACTCGCCCGATTACAACGGTATGCGTACTTTTCCCCTAGTCCGTTCTAGTTATTCGTTTCGAGCATCAGAACTGCGAAAATTTTGAGTTTCTCAAGCGTTTCTTACATCCAAACTGCCATATCTCGCGAACGGATTGACCCGTCCGCAAAATTTCTGTTGCATCTGAAAGTAGAAACTCGCCCGATTACAACGGTATGCGTACTTTCCCCCTAGGCCGTTCTGGTTACTCGTTTCGAGCATCAGAACTGTGATAATTTTGAGTTTCTCAACCGTTTCTTACCTCCAAATTGCCATATCTCGCGAACGGATTGACCAATCCGCAAAATTTCTGTTGCATCTGAAAGTAGAAAGTCGCCCGATTACAACGCTATGCGTACTTTTCCCCTAGGCCGTTCTGGTTACTCGTTTCGAGCATCAGAACTGTGATAATTTTGAGTTTCTCAACCGTTTCTTACCTCCAAACTGCCATATCTCGCGAACGGATTGACCAGTCCGCAAAATTTCTGTTGCATCTGAAAGTAGAAACTCGCCCGATTACAACGGTATGCGTACTTTTCCCCTAGTCCGTTCTAGTTATTCGTTTCGAGCATCAGAACTGCGAAAATGTTGAGTTTCTCAAGCGTTTCTTACCTCCAAACTGCCATATCTCGCGAACGGATTGACCAATCCGCAAAATTTCTGTTGCATATGAAAGTACAAACTCGCCCGATTACAACGGTGTGCGTACTTTTCCCCTAGGCCGTTCTGGTTATTCGTTTCGAGCATCAGAACTGCGAAAATGTTGAGTTTCTCAAGCGTTCCTTACCTACAAACTGCCATATCTCGCGAACGGATTGACGAATCCGCAAAATTTCTGTTGCATCTGAAAGTAGAAACTCGCCCGATTACAACGGTATGCGTACTTTTCCCCTAGGCCGTTCTGGTTACTCGTTTCGAGCATCAGAACTGTGATAATTTTGAGTTTCTCAACCGTTTCTTACCTCCAAACTGCCATATCGCGCGAACGGATTGACCAATCTCCAAAATTTCTTTGCATCTGAAAGTAGAAAGTCGCCCGATTACAACGGTATGCGTACTTTACCCCTAGACCGTTCTAGTTATGCTTGTCGAGCATCAGAACTGCGAAAATTTTGAGTTTCTCAAGCGTTTCTTACCTCCAAACTGCCATATCTCGCGAACGGATTGATCTATCCGCAAAATTTCTGTTGCATCTGAAAGTAGAAAGTCGCCCGATTACAACGGTATGCGTACTTCTCCCCTAGGCCGTTCTAGTTATTCATTTCGAGCATCAGAACTGCGAAAATGTTGAGTTTCTCAAGCGTTTCTTACCTCCAAATTGCCATATCTCGCGAACGGATTGACTAATCCGCAAAATTTCTGTTGCATCTGAAAGTAGAAACTCGCCCGATTACAACGGTATGCGTACTTTTCCCCTAGGCCGTTCTAGTTATTCGTTTCGAGCATCAGAACTGCGAAAATGTTGAGTTTCTCAAGCGTTTCTTACCTCCAAACTGC
This sequence comes from Ptiloglossa arizonensis, assembly GCF_051014685.1. Classification (NCBI taxonomy): domain Eukaryota; kingdom Metazoa; phylum Arthropoda; class Insecta; order Hymenoptera; family Colletidae; genus Ptiloglossa; species Ptiloglossa arizonensis. The sequence goes on along the minus strand of NW_027478642.1, from coordinate 576,438 downwards.
CATATCTCGCGAACGGATTGACCAATCCGCAAAATTTCTGTTGCATCTGAAAGTAGAAACTCGCCCGATTACATCGGAATGCGTACTTTTCCCCTAGGCCGTTGTAGTTACTCGCTTCGAGCATGAGAACTGCGAAAATTTTGGTTTTCTCAAGCGTTGCTTACCTCCAAACTGCCATATCTCGCGAACGGATTGACCAATTCGCAAAATTTCTGTTGCATCTGAAAGTAGAAACTCGCCCGATTACAACGGTATGCGTACTTTTCCCCTAGGCCGTTCTGGTTACTCGTTTCGAGCATCAGAACTGTGATAATTTTGAGTTTCTCAACCGTTTCTTACATCCAAACTGCCATATCTCGCGAACGGATTGACCAATTCGCAAAATTCCTGTTGCATCTGAAAGTATAAACTCGCCCGATTACAACGGTATGCGTACTTTTCCCCTAGGCCGTTCTGGTTACTCGTTTCGAGCATCAGAACTGTGATAATTTTGAGTTTCTCAACCGTTTCTTACCTCCAAACTGCCATATCTCGCGAACGGATTGACCAATCTCCAAAGTTTCTGTTGTATCTGAAAGTAGAAAGTCGCCCGATTACAACGGTATGCGTACTTTCCCCCTAGACCGTTCTAGTTATGCTTGTCGAGCATCAGAACTGCGAAAATTTTGAGTTTCTCAAGCGTTTCTTACCTCCAAACTGCCATATCTCGCGAACGGATTGACTAATCCGCAAAATTTCTGTTGCATCTGAAAGTAGAAACTCGCCCGATTACAACGGTATGCGTACTTTTCCCCTAGGCCGTTCTAGTTATTCGTTTCGAGCATTAGAACTGCGAAAATTTTGAGTTTCTCAAGCGTTTCTGACCTCCAAACTGCCATATCTCGCGAACGGATTGACCAATCCGCAAAATTTCTGTTGCATCTGAAAGTAGAAACTCGCCCGATTACAACGGTATGCGTACTTTCCCCCTAGTCCGTTCTAGTTATTCGTTTCGAGCATCAGAACTGCGAAAATTTTGAGTTTCTCAAGCGTTTCTTACCTCCAAAATGCCATATCTCGCGAACGGATTGACCAATCCGCAAAATTTCTGTTGCATCTGAAAGTAGAAACTCGCCCAATTTCAACGGTATGCGTACTTTTCCCCTAGTCCGTTCTAGTTATTCGTTTCGAGCATCAGAACTGCGAAAATTTTGAGTTTCTCAAGCGTTTCTTACCTCCAAACTGCCATATCTCGCGAACGGATTGACCAATCCGCAAAATTTCTGTTGCATCTGAAAGTAGAAACTCGCCCGATTACAACGGTATGCGTACTTTTCCCCTAGGCCGTTCTATTTATTCGTTTCGAGCATCAGAACTGCGAAAATGTTGAGTTTCTCAAGCGTTTCTTACCTACAAACTGCCATATCTCGCGAACGGATTGACTAATCCGCAAAATTTCTGTTGCATCTGAAAGAAGAAACTCGCCCGATTACAACGGTATGCGTACTTTTCCCCTAGTCCGTTCTAGTTATTCGTTTCGAGCATCAGAACTGCGAAAATTTTGAGTTTCTCAAGCGTTTCTTACATCCAAACTGCCATATCTCGCGAACGGATTGACCCGTCCGCAAAATTTCTGTTGCATCTGAAAGTAGAAACTCGCCCGATTACAACGGTATGCGTACTTTCCCCCTAGTCCGTTCTAGTTATTCGTTTCGAGCATCAGAACTGCGAAAATTTTGAGTTTCTCAAGCGTTTCTTACCTCCAAACTGCCATATCTCGCGAACGGATTGACCAATCCGCAAAATTTCTGTTGCATCTGAAAGTAGAAACTCGCCCGATTACAACGGTATGCGTACTTTTCCCCTAGGCCGTTCTATTTATTCGTTTCGAGCATCAGAACTGCGAAAATGTTGAGTTTCTCAAGCGTTTCTTACCTACAAACTGCCATATCTCGCGAACGGATTGACCAATCCGCAAAATTCCTGTTGCATCTGAAAGTAGAAACTCGCCCGATGACAACGGTATGCGTACTTTTCCCCTAGACCGTTCTAGTTATGCTTGTCGAGCATCAGAACTGCGAAAATTTTGAGTTTCTCAAGCGTTTCTTACCTCCAAACTGCCATATCTCGCGAACGGATTGACCAATCCGCAAAATTTCTGTTGCATCTGAAAGTAGAAAGTCGCCCGATTACAACGGTATGCGTACTTTTCCCCTAGGCCGTTCTAGTTATTCATTTCGAGCATCAGAACTGCGAAAATGTTGAGTTTCTCAAGCGTTTCTTACCTCCAAACTGCCATATCTCGCGAACGGATTGACTAATCCGCAAAATTTCTGTTGCATCTGAAAGTAGAAACTCGCCCGATTACAACGGTATGCGTACTTTTCCCCTAGGCCGTTCTAGTTATTCGTTTCGAGCATTAGAACTGCGAAAATTTTGAGTTTCTCAAGCGTTTCTGACCTCCAAACTGCCATATCTCGCGAACGGATTGACCAATCCGCAAAATTTCTGTTGCATCTGAAAGTAGAAACTCGCCCGATTACAACGGTATGCGTACTTTCCCCCTAGTCCGTTCTAGTTATTCGTTTCGAGCATCAGAACTGCGAAAATTTTGAGTTTCTCAAGCGTTTCTTACCTCCAAAATGCCATATCTCGCGAACGGATTGACCAATCCGCAAAATTTCTGTTGCATCTGAAAGTAGAAACTCGCCCGATTACAACGGTATGCGTACTTTTCCCCTAGGCCGTTCTATTTATTCGTTTCGAGCATCAGAACTGCGAAAATGTTGAGTTTCTCAAGCGTTTCTTACCTACAAACTGCCATATCTCGCGAACGGATTGACCAATCCGCAAAATTTCTGTTGCATCTGAAAGTAGAAAGTCGCCCGATTACAACGGTATGCGTACTTTTCCCCTAGGCCGTTCTAGTTATTCATTTCGAGCATCAGAACTGCGAAAATGTTGAGTTTCTCAAGCGTTTCTTACCTCCAAACTGCCATATCTCGCGAACGGATTGACTAATCCGCAAAATTTCTGTTGCATCTGAATGTAGAAACTCGCCCGATTACAACGGTATGCGTACTTTTCCCCTAGGCCGTTCTAGTTACTCGTTTCGAGCATTAGAACTGCGAAAATTTTGAGTTTCTCAAGCGTTTCTGACCTCCAAACTGCCATATCTCGCGAACGGATTGACCAATCCGCAAAATTTCTGTTGCATCTGAACGTAGAAACTCGCCCGATTACAAGGGTATGCGTTCTTTTCCCCTAGTCCGTTCTAGTTATTCGTTTCGAGCATCAGAACTGCGAAAATTTTGAGTTTCTCAAGCGTTTCTTACCTCCAAACTGCCATATCTCGCGAACGGATTGACCAATCCGCAAAATTTCTGTTGCATCTGAAAGTAGAAACTCGCCCGATTACAACGGTATGCGTACTTTTCCCCTAGGCCGTTGTAGTTACTCGCTTCGAGCATGAGAACTGCGAAAATTTTGGGTTTCTCAAGCGTTGCTTACCTCCAAACTGCCATATCTCGCGAACGGATTGACCAATTCGCAAAATTTCTGTTGTATCTGAAAGTAGAAACTCGCCCGATTACAACGGTATGCGTACTTTTCCCCTAGGCCGTTCTGGTTACTCGTTTCGAGCATCAGAACTGTGATAATTTTGAGTTTCTCAACCGTTTCTTACCTCCAAACTGCCATATCTCGCGAACGGATTGACCAATCTCCAAAATTTCTTTGCATCTGAAAGTAGAAAGTCGCCGGATTACAACGGTATGCGTACTTTCCCCCTAGACCGTTCTAGTTATGCTTGTCGAGCATCAGAACTGCGAAAATTTTGAGTTTCTCAAGCGTTTCTTACCTCCAAACTGCCATATCTCGCGAACGGATTGACTAATCCACAAAATTTCTGTTGCATCTGAAAGTAGAAACTCGCCCGATTACAACGGTATGCGTACTTTCCCCCTAGTCCGTTCTAGTTATTCGTTTCGAGCATCAGAACTACGAAAATTTTGAGTTTCTCAAGCGTTTCTTACATCCAAACTGCCATATCTCGCGAACGGATTGACCCGTCCGCAAAATTTCTGTTGCATCTGAAAGTAGAAACTCGCCCGATTACAACGGTATGCGTACTTTCCCCCTAGTCCGTTCTAGTTATTCGTTTCGAGCATCAGAACTGCGAAAATTTTGAGTTTCTCAAGCGTTTCTTACCTCCAAACTGCCATATCTCGCGAATGGATTGACCAATCCGCAAAATTTCTGTTGCATCTGAAAGTAGAAACTCGCCCGATTACAACGGTATGCGTACTTTTCCCCTAGGCCGTTCTATTTATTCGTTTCGAGCATCAGAACTGCGAAAATGTTGAGTTTCTCAAGCGTTTCTTACCTACAAACTGCCATATCTCGCGAACGGATTGACTAATCCGCAAAATTCCTGTTGCATCTGAAAGAAGAAACTCGCCCGATTACAACGGTATGCGTACTTTTCCCCTAGTCCGTTCTAGTTATTCGTTTCGAGCATCAGAACTGCGAAAATTTTGAGTTTCTCAAGCGTTTCTTACATCCAAACTGCCATATCTCGCGAACGGATTGACCCGTCCGCAAAATTTCTGTTGCATCTGAAAGTAGAAACTCGCCCGATTACAACGGTATGCGTACTTTCCCCCTAGTCCGTTCTAGTTATTCGTTTCGAGCATCAGAACTTCGAAAATTTTGAGTTTCTCAAGCGTTTCTTACCTCCAAAATGCCATATCTCGCGAACGGATTGACCAATCCGCAAAATTTCTGTTGCATCTGAAAGTAGAAACTCGCCCGATTACAACGGTATGCGTACTTTTCCCCTAGGCCGTTCTATTTATTCGTTTCGAGCATCAGAACTGCGAAAATGTTGAGTTTCTCAAGCGTTTCTTACCTCCAAACTGCCATATCTCGCGAACGGATTGACTAATCCGCAAAATTTCTGTTGCATCTGAATGTAGAAACTCGCCCGATTACAACGGTATGCGTACTTTCCCCCTAGTCCGTTCTAGTTATTCGTTTCGAGCATCAGAACTTCGAAAATTTTGAGTTTCTCAAGCGTTTCTTACCTCCAAAATGCCATATCTCGCGAACGGATTGACCAATCCGCAAAATTTCTGTTGCATCTGAAAGTAGAAACTCGCCCGATTACAACGGTATGCGTACTTTTCCCCTAGGCCGTTCTATTTATTCGTTTCGAGCATCAGAACTGCGAAAATGTTGAGTTTCTCAAGCGTTTCTTACCTCCAAACTGCCATATCTCGCGAACGGATTGACTAATCCGCAAAATTTCTGTTGCATCTGAATGTAGAAACTCGCCCGATTACAACGGTATGCGTACTTTTCCCCTAGGCCGTTCTAGTTATTCGTTTCGAGCATTAGAACTGCGAAAATTTTGAGTTTCTCAAGCGTTTCTGACCTCCAAACTGCCATATCTCGCGAACGGATTGACCAATCCGCAAAATTTCTGTTGCATCTGAACGTAGAAACTCGCCCGATTACAAGGGTATGAGTTCTTTTCCCCTAGTCCGTTCTAGTTATTCGTTTCGAGCATCAGAACTGCGAAAATTTTGAGTTTCTCAAGCGTTTCTTACCTCCAAACTGCCATATCTCGCGAACGGATTGACCAATCCGCAAAATTTCTGTTACATCTGAAAGTAGAAACTCGCCCGATTACAACGGTATGCGTACTGTTCCCCTAGACCGTTCTAGTTATGCTTGTCGAGCATCAGAACTGCGAAAATTTTGAGTTTCTCAAGCGTTTCTTACCTCCAAACTGCCATATCTCGCGAACGGATTGACCAATCCGCAAAATTTCTGTTGCATCTGAAAGTAGAAACTCGCCCGATTACAACGGTATGCGTACTTTTCCCCTAGGCCGTTGTAGTTACTCGCTTCGAGCATGAGAACTGCGAAAATTTTGGGTTTCTCAAGCGTTGCTTACCTCCAAACTGCCATATCTCGCGAACGGATTGACCAATTCGCAAAATTTCTGTTGCATCTGAAAGTAGAAACTCGCCCGATTACAACGGTATGCGTACTTTTCCCCTAGGCCGTTCTGGTTACTCGTTTCGAGCATCAGAACTGCGAAAATTTTGAGTTTCTCAAGCGTTTCTTACCTCCAAACTGCCATATCTCGCGAACGGATTGACTAATCCGCAAAATTTCTGTTGCATCTGAAAGTAGAAACTCGCCCGATTACAACGGTATGCGTACTTTCCCCCTAGTCCGTTCTAGTTATTCGTTTCGAGCATCAGAACTGCGAAAATTTTGAGTTTCTCAAGCGTTTCTTACATCCAAACTGCCATATCTCGCGAACGGATTGACCCGTCCGCAAAATTTCTGTTGCATCTGAAAGTAGAAACTCGCCCGATTACAACGGTATGCGTACTTTTCCCCTAGGCCGTTCTATTTATTCGTTTCGAGCATCAGAACTGCGAAAATGTTGAGTTTCTCAAGCGTTTCTTACCTACAAACTGCCATATCTCACGAACGGATTGACCAATCCGCAAAATTTCTGTTGCATCTGAAAGTAGAAACTCGCCCGATTACAACGGTATGCGTACTTTTCCCCTAGACCGTTCTAGTTATGCTTGTCGAGCATCAGAACTGTGAAAATTTTGAGTTTCTCAAGCGTTTCTTACCTCCAAACTGCCATATCTCGCGAACGGATTGACCAATCCGCAAAATTTCTGTTGCATCTGAAAGTAGAAAGTCGCCCGATTACAACGGTATGCGTACTTTTCCCCTAGGCCGTTCTAGTTATTCATTTCGAGCATCAGAACTGCGAAAATGTTGAGTTTCTCAAGCGTTTCTTACCTCCAAACTGCCATATCTCGCGAACGGATTGACTAATCCGCAAAATTTCTGTTGCATCTGAATGTAGAAACTCGCCCGATTACAACGGTATGCGTACTTTTCCCCTAGGCCGTTCTAGTTATTCGTTTCGAGCATTAGAACTGCGAAAATTTTGAGTTTCTCAAGCGTTTCTGACCTCCAAACTGCCATATCTCGCGAACGGATTGACCAATCCGCAAAATTTCTGTTGCATCTGAACGTAGAAACTCGCCCGATTACAAGGGTATGCGTTCTTTTCCCCTAGTCCGTTCTAGTTATTCGTTTCGAGCATCAGAACTGCGAAAATTTTGAGTTTCTCAAGCGTTTCTTACCTCCAAACTGCCATATCTCGCGAACGGATTGACCAATCCGCAAAATTTCTGTTACATCTGAAAGTAGAAACTCGCCCGATTACAACGGTATGCGTACTTTTCCCCTAGGCCGTTCTAGTTATTCGTTTCGAGCATCAGAACTGCGAAAATGTTGAGTTTCTCAAGCGTTTCTTACCTACAAACTGCCATATCTCGCTAACGGATTGACCAATCCGCAAAATTTCTGTTGCATCTGAAAGTAGAAACTCGCCCGATTACAACAGTATGCGTACTGTTCCCCTAGACCGTTCTAGTTATGCTTGTCGAGCATCAGAACTGCGAAAATTTTGAGTTTCTCAAGCGTTTCTTACCTCCAAACTGCCATATCTCGCGAACGGATTGACCAATCCGCAAAATTTCTGTTGCATCTGAAAGTAGAAACTCGCCCGATTACAACGGTATGCGTACTTTTCCCCTAGGCCGTTGTAGTTACTCGCTTCGAGCATGAGAACTGCGAAAATTTTGGGTTTCTCAAGCGTTGCTTACCTCCAAACTGCCATATCTCGCGAACGGATTGACCAATTCGCAAAATTTCTGTTGCATCTGAAAGTAGTAACTCGCCCGATTACAACGGTATGCGTACTTTTCCCCTAGGCCGTTCTGGTTACTCGTTTCGAGCATCAGAACTGTGATAATTTTGAGTTTCTCAACCGTTTCTTACCTCCAAACTGCCATATCTCGCGAACGGATTGACCAATCTCCAAAATTTCTTTGCATCTGAAAGTAGAAACTCGCCCGATTACAACGGTATGCGTACTTTCCCCCTAGTCCGTTCTAGTTATTCGTTTCGAGCATCAGAACTGCGAAAATTTTGAGTTTCTCAAGCGTTTCTTACCTCCAAACTGCCATATCTCGCGAACGGATTGACCAGTCCGCAAAATTTCTGTTGCATCTGAAAGTAGAAACTCGCCCGATTACAACGGTATGCGTACTTTTCCCCTACTCCGTTCTAGTTATTCGTTTCGAGCATCAGAACTGCGAAAATTTTGAGTTTCTCAAGCGTTTCTTACCTCCAAACTGCCATATCTCGCGAACGGATTGACCAATCCGCAAAATTTCTGGTGCATCTGAAAGTAGAAACTCGCCCGATTACAACGGTATGCGTACTTTTCCCCTAGGCCGTTCTGGTTACTCGTTTCGAGCATCAGAACTGTGATAATTTTGAGTTTCTCAACCGTTTCTTACCTCCAAACTGCCATATCTCGCGAACGGATTGACCAATCCGCAAAATTTCTGTTGCATCTGAAAGTACAAACTCGCCCGATTACAACGGTGTGCGTACTTTTCCCCTAGGCCGTTCTAGTTATTCATTTCGAGCATCAGAACTGCGAAAATGTTGAGTTTCTCAAGCGTTTCTTACCTCCAAGCTGCTATATCTCGCGAACGGATTGACTAATCCGCAAAATTTCTGTTGCATCTGAAAGTAGAAACTCGCCCGATTACAACGGTATGCGTACTTTTCCCCTAGGCCGTTCTAGTTATTCGTTTCGAGCATCAGAACTGCGAAAATGTTGAGTTTCTCAAGCGTTTCTTACCTCCAAACTGCCATATCTCGCGAACGGATTGACCAATCCGCAAAATTTCTGTTGCATCTGAAAGTAGAAACTCGCCCGATTACATCGGTATGCGTACTTTTCCCCTAGGCCGTTGTAGTTACTCGCTTCGAGCATGAGAACTGCGAAAATTTTGGGTTTCTCAAGCGTTGCTTACCTCCAAACTGCCATATCTCGCGAACGGATTGACCAATTCGCAAAATTTCTGTTGCATCTGAAAGTAGAAACTCGCCCGATTACATCGGTATGCGTACTTTTCGCCTAGGCCGTTCTGGTTACTCGTTTCGAGCATCAGAACTGTGATAATTTTGAGTTTCTCAACCGTTTCTTAACTCCAAACTGCCATATCTCGCGAACGGATTGACCAATTCGCAAAATTTCTGTTGCATCTGAAAGTAGAAACTCGCCCGATTACATCGGTATGCGTACTTTTCGCCTAGGCCGTTCTGGTTACTCGTTTCGAGCATCAGAACTGTGATAATTTTGAGTTTCTCAACCGTTTCTTAACTCCAAACTGCCATATCTCGCGAACGGATTGACCAATTCGCAAAATTTCTGTTGCATCTGAAAGTATAAACTCGCCCGATTACAACGGTATGCGTACTTTTCCCCTAGGCCGTTCTGGTTACTCGTTTCGAGCATCAGAACCGCGAAAATTTTGAGTTTCTCAAGCGTTTCTTACCTCCAAACTGCCATATCTCGCGAACGGATTGACCAATCCGCAAAATTTCTGTTGCATCTGAAAGTAGAAAGACGCCCGATTACAACGGTATGCGTACTTTTCCCCTAGGCCGTTCTAGTTATTCATTTCGAGCATCAGAACTGCGAAAATGTTGAGTTTCTCAAGCGTTTCTTACCTCCAAACTGCCATATCTCGCGAACGGATTGACTAATCCGCAAAATTTCTGTTGCATCTGAAAGTAGAAACTCGCCCGATTACAACGGTATGCGTACTTTTCCCCTAGACCGTTCTAGTTATGCTTGTCGAGCATCAGAACTGCGAAAATGTTGAGTTTCTCAAGCGTTTCTTACCTCCAAACTGCCATATCTCGCGAACGGATTGACCAATCCGCAAAATTTCTGTTGCATCTGAAAGTAGAAACTCGCCCGATTACAACGGTATGCGTACTTTTCCCCTAGGCCGTTGTAGTTACTCGCTTCGAGCATGAGAACTGCGAAAATTTTGGGTTTCTCAAGCGTTGCTTACCTCCAAACTGCCATATCTCGCGAACGGATTGACCAATTCGCAAAATTTCTGTTGCATCTGAAAGTAGAAACTCGCCCGATTACAACGGTATGCGTACTTTTCCCCTAGGCCGTTCTGGTTACTCGTTTCGAGCATCAGAACTGTGATAATTTTGAGTTTCTCAAGCGTTTCTTACCTCCAAACTGCCATATCTCGCGAACGGATTGACCAGTCCGCAAAATTTCTGTTGCATCTGAAAGTAGAAACTCGCCCGATTACAACGGTATGCGTACTTTTCCCCTACTCCGTTCTCGTTATTCGTTTCGAGCATCAGAACTGCGAAAATTTTGAGTTTCTCAAGCGTTTCTTACCTCCAAACTGCCATATCTCGCGAACGGATTGACCAATCCGCAAAATTTCTGTTGCATCTGAAAGTAGAAACTCGCCCGATTACAACGGTATGCGTACTTTTCCCCTAGGCCGTTCTAGTTATTCGTTTCGAGCATCAGAACTGCGAAAATGTTGAGTTTCTCAAGCGTTTCTTACCTCCAAACTGCTATATCTCGCGAACGGATTGACTAATCCGCAAAATTTCTGTTGCATCTGAAAGTAGAAACTCGCCCGATTACAACGGTATGCGTACTTTTCCCCTAGGCCGTTCTAGTTATTCGTTTCGAGCATCAGAACTGCGAAAATGTTGAGTTTCTCAAGCGTTTCTTACCTCCAAACTGCCATATCTCGCGAACGGATTGACCAATCCGCAAAATTTCTGTTGCATCTGAAAGTAGAAACTCGCCCGATTACATCGGTATGCGTACTTTTCCCCTAGGCTGTTGTAGTTACTCGCTTCGAGCATGAGAACTGCGAAAATTTTGGGTTTCTCAAGCGTTGCTTACCTCCAAACTGCCATATCTCGCGAACGGATTGACCAATTCGCAAAATTTCTGTTGCATCTGAAAGTAGAAACTCGCCCGATTACATCGGTATGCGTACTTTTCCCCTAGGCCGTTCTGGTTACTCGTTTCGAGCATCAGAACTGTGATAATTTTGAGTTTCTCAACCGTTTCTTAACTCCAAACTGCCATATCTCGCGAACGGATTGACCAATTCGCAAAATTTCTGTTGCATCTGAAAGTATAAACTCGCCCGATTACAACGGTATGCGTACTTTTCCCCTAGGCCGTTCTGGTTACTCGTTTCGAGCATCAGAACTGTGATAATTTTGAGTTTCTCAACCGTTTCTTACCTCCAAACTGCCATATCTCGCGAACGGATTGACCAATCTCCAAAATTTCTGTTGCATCTGAAAGTAGAAAGTCGCCCGATTACAACGGTATGCGTACTTTCCCCCTAGACCGTTCTAGTTATGCTTGTCGAGCATCAGAACTGCGAAAATTTTGAGTTTCTCAAGCGTTTCTTACCTCCAAACTGCCATATCTCGCGAACGGATTGACTAATCCGCAAAATTTCTGTTGCATCTGAAAGTAGAAACTCGCCCGATTACAACGGTATGGGTACTTTTCCCCTAGTCCGTTCTAGTTATTCGTTTCGAGCATCAGAACTGCGAAAATTTTGAGTTTCTCAAGCGTTTCTTACCTCCAAACTGCCATATCTCGCGAACGGATTGACCAGTCCGCAAAATTTCTGTTGCATCTGAAAGTAGAAACTCGCCCGATTACAACGGTATGCGTACTTTTCCCCTAGTCCGTTCTAGTTATTCGTTTCGAGCATCAGAACCGCGAAAATTTTGAGTTTCTCAAGCGTTTCTTACCTCCAAACTGCCATATCTCGCGAACGGATTGACCAATCCGCAAAATTTCTGTTGCATCTGAAAGTAGAAAGACGCCCGATTACAACGGTATGCGTACTTTTCCCCTAGGCCGCTCTAGTTATTCATTTCGAGCATCAGAACTGCGAAAATGTTGAGTTTCTCAAGCGTTTCTTACCTCCAAACTGCCATATCTCGCGAACGGATTGACTAATCCGCAAAATTTCTGTTGCATCTGAAAGTAGAAACTCGCCCGATTACAACGGTATGCGTACTTTTCCCCTAGGCCGTTCCAGTTATTCGTTTCGAGCATCAGAACTGCGAAAATGTTGAGTTTCTCAAGCGTTTCTTACCTCCAAACTGCCATATCTCGCGAACGGATTGACCAATCCGCAAAATTTCTGTTGCATCTGAAAGTAGAACCTCGCCCGATTACATCGGTATGCGTACTTTTCCCCTAGGCCGTTGTAGTTACTCGCTTCGAGCATGAGAACTGTGATAATTTTGAGTTTCTCAACCGTTTCTTACCTCCAAACTGCCATATCTCGCGAACGGATTGACCAATTCGCAAAATTTCTGTTGCATCTGAAAGTATAAACTCGCCCGATTACAACGGTATGCGTACTTTTCCCCTAGGCCGTTCTGGTTACTCGTTTCGAGCATCAGAACTGTGATAATTTTGAGTTTCTCAACCGTTTCTTACCTCCAAACTGCCATATCTCGCGAACGGATTGACCAATCCGCAAAATTTCTGTTACATCTGAAAGTAGAAACTCGCCCGATTACAACGGTATGCGTACTGTTCCCCTAGACCGTTCTAGTTATGCTTGTCGAGCATCAGAACTGCGAAAATTTTGAGTTTCTCAAGCGTTTCTTACCTCCAAACTGCCATATCTCGCGAACGGATTGACCAATCCGCAAAATTTCTGTTGCATCTGAAAGTAGAAACTCGCCCGATTACAACGGTATGCGTACTTTTCCCCTAGGCCGTTGTAGTTACTCGCTTCGAGCATGAGAACTGCGAAAATTTTGGGTTTCTCAAGCGTTGCTTACCTCCAAACTGCCATATCTCGCGAACGGATTGACCAATTCGCAAAATTTCTGTTGCATCTGAAAGTAGAAACTCGCCCGATTACAACGGTATGCGTACTTTTCCCCTAGGCCGTTCTGGTTACTCGTTTCGAGCATCAGAACTGCGAAAATTTTGAGTTTCTCAAGCGTTTCTTACCTCCAAACTGCCATATCTCGCGAACGGATTGACTAATCCGCAAAATTTCTGTTGCATCTGAAAGTAGAAACTCGCCCGATTACAACGGTATGCGTACTTTCCCCCTAGTCCGTTCTAGTTATTCGTTTCGAGCATCAGAACTGCGAAAATTTTGAGTTTCTCAAGCGTTTCTTACATCCAAACTGCCATATCTCGCGAACGGATTGACCCGTCCGCAAAATTTCTGTTGCATCTGAAAGTAGAAACTCGCCCGATTACAACGGTATGCGTACTTTCCCCCTAGTCCGTTCTAGTTATTCGTTTCGAGCATCAGAACTGCGAAAATTTTGAGTTTCTCAAGCGTTTCTTACCTCCAAACTGCCATATCTCGCGAACGGATTGACCAATCCGCAAAATTTCTGTTGCATCTGAAAGTAGAAACTCGCCCGATTACAACGGTATGCGTACTTTTCCCCTAGGCCGTTCTATTTATTCGTTTCGAGCATCAGAACTGCGAAAATGTTGAGTTTCTCAAGCGTTTCTTACCTACAAACTGCCATATCTCGCGAACGGATTGACCAATCCGCAAAATTTCTGTTGCATCTGAAAGTAGAAACTCGCCCGATGACAACGGTATGCGTACTTTTCCCCTAGACCGTTCTAGTTATGCTTGTCGAGCATCAGAACTGCGAAAATTTTGAGTTTCTCAAGCGTTTCTTACCTCCAAACTAACATATCTCGCGAACGGATTGACCAATCCGCAAAATTTCTGTTGCATCTGAAAGTAGAAAGTCGCCCGATTACAACGGTATGCGTACTTTTCCCCTAGGCCGTTCTAGTTATTCATTTCGAGCATCAGAACTGCGAAAATGTTGAGTTTCTCAAGCGTTTCTTACCTCCAAACTGCCATATCTCGCGAACGGATTGACTAATCCGCAAAATTTCTGTTGCATCTGAAAGTAGAAACTCGCCCGATTACAACGGTATGCGTACTTTTCCCCTAGGCCGTTCTAGTTATTCGTTTCGAGCATTAGAACTGCGAAAATTTTGAGTTTCTCAAGCGTTTCTGACCTCCAAACTGCCATATCTCGCGAACGGATTGACCAATCCGCAAAATTTCTGTTGCATCTGAAAGTAGAAACTCGCCCGATTACAACGGTATGCGTACTTTTCCCCTAGGCCGTTCTATTTATTCGTTTCGAGCATCAGAACTGCGAAAATGTTGAGTTTCTCAAGCGTTTCTTACCTACAAACTGCCATATCTCACGAACGGATTGACCAATCCGCAAAATTTCTGTTGCATCTGAAAGTAGAAACTCGCCCGATTACAACGGTATGCGTACTTTTCCCCTAGACCGTTCTAGTTATGCTTGTCGAGCATCAGAACTGTGAAAATTTTGAGTTTCTCAAGCGTTTCTTACCTCCAAACTGCCATATCTCGCGAACGGATTGACCAATCCGCAAAATTTCTGTTGCATCTGAAAGTAGAAAGTCGCCCGATTACAACGGTATGCGTACTTTTCCCCTAGGCCGTTCTAGTTATTCATTTCGAGCATCAGAACTGCGAAAATGTTGAGTTTCTCAAGCGTTTCTTACCTCCAAACTGCCATATCTCGCGAACGGATTGACTAATCCGCAAAATTTCTGTTGCATCTGAATGTAGAAACTCGCCCGATTACAACGGTATGCGTACTTTTCCCCTAGGCCGTTCTAGTTATTCGTTTCGAGCATTAGAACTGCGAAAATTTTGAGTTTCTCAAGCGTTTCTGACCTCCAAACTGCCATATCTCGCGAACGGATTGACCAATCCGCAAAATTTCTGTTGCATCTGAACGTAGAAACTCGCCCGATTACAAGGGTATGCGTTCTTTTCCCCTAGTCCGTTCTAGTTATTCGTTTCGAGCATCAGAACTGCGAAAATTTTGAGTTTCTCAAGCGTTTCTTACCTCCAAACTGCCATATCTCGCGAACGGATTGACCAATCCGCAAAATTTCTGTTACATCTGAAAGTAGAAACTCGCCCGATTACAACGGTATGCGTACTTTTCCCCTAGGCCGTTCTAGTTATTCGTTTCGAGCATCAGAACTGCGAAAATGTTGAGTTTCTCAAGCGTTTCTTACCTACAAACTGCCATATCTCGCTAACGGATTGACCAATCCGCAAAATTTCTGTTGCATCTGAAAGTAGAAACTCGCCCGATTACAACAGTATGCGTACTGTTCCCCTAGACCGTTCTAGTTATGCTTGTCGAGCATCAGAACTGCGAAAATTTTGAGTTTCTCAAGCGTTTCTTACCTCCAAACTGCCATATCTCGCGAACGGATTGACCAATCCGCAAAATTTCTGTTGCATCTGAAAGTAGAAACTCGCCCGATTACAACGGTATGCGTACTTTTCCCCTAGGCCGTTGTAGTTACTCGCTTCGAGCATGAGAACTGCGAAAATTTTGGGTTTCTCAAGCGTTGCTTACCTCCAAACTGCCATATCTCGCGAACGGATTGACCAATTCGCAAAATTTCTGTTGCATCTGAAAGTAGTAACTCGCCCGATTACAACGGTATGCGTACTTTTCCCCTAGGCCGTTCTGGTTACTCGTTTCGAGCATCAGAACTGTGATAATTTTGAGTTTCTCAACCGTTTCTTACCTCCAAACTGCCATATCTCGCGAACGGATTGACCAATCTCCAAAATTTCTTTGCATCTGAAAGTAGAAAGTCGCCGGATTACAACGGTATGCGTACTTTCCCCCTAGACCGTTCTAGTTATGCTTGTCGAGCATCAGAACTGCGAAAATTTTGAGTTTCTCAAGCGTTTCTTACCTCCAAACTGCCATATCTCGCGAACGGATTGACTAATCCGCAAAATTTCTGTTGCATCTGAAAGTAGAAACTCGCCCGATTACAACGGTATGCGTACTTTCCCCCTAGTCCGTTCTAGTTATTCGTTTCGAGCATCAGAACTGCGAAAATTTTGAGTTTCTCAAGCGTTTCTTACCTCCAAACTGCCATATCTCGCGAACGGATTGACCAGTCCGCAAAATTTCTGTTGCATCTGAAAGTAGAAACTCGCCCGATTACAACGGTATGCGTACTTTTCCCCTACTCCGTTCTAGTTATTCGTTTCGAGCATCAGAACTGCGAAAATTTTGAGTTTCTCAAGCGTTTCTTACCTCCAAACTGCCATATCTCGCGAACGGATTGACCAATCCGCAAAATTTCTGTTGCATCTGAAAGTAGAAACTCGCCCGATTACAACGGTATGCGTACTTTTCCCCTAGGCCGTTCTGGTTACTCGTTTCGAGCATCAGAACTGTGATAATTTTGAGTTTCTCAACCGTTTCTTACCTCCAAACTGCCATATCTCGCGAACGGATTGACCAATCCGCAAAATTTCTGTTGCATCTGAAAGTACAAACTCGCCCGATTACAACGGTGTGCGTACTTTTCCCCTAGGCCGTTCTAGTTATTCATTTCGAGCATCAGAACTGCGAAAATGTTGAGTTTCTCAAGCGTTTCTTACCTCCAAGCTGCTATATCTCGCGAACGGATTGACTAATCCGCAAAATTTCTGTTGCATCTGAAAGTAGAAACTCGCCCGATTACAACGGTATGCGTACTTTTCCCCTAGGCCGTTCTAGTTATTCGTTTCGAGCATCAGAACTGCGAAAATGTTGAGTTTCTCAAGCGTTTCTTACCTCCAAACTGCCATATCTCGCGAACGGATTGACCAATCCGCAAAATTTCTGTTGCATCTGAAAGTAGAAACTCGCCCGATTACATCGGTATGCGTACTTTTCCCCTAGGCCGTTGTAGTTACTCGCTTCGAGCATGAGAACTGCGAAAATTTTGGGTTTCTCAAGCGTTGCTTACCTCCAAACTGCCATATCTCGCGAACGGATTGACCAATTCGCAAAATTTCTGTTGCATCTGAAAGTAGAAACTCGCCCGATTACATCGGTATGCGTACTTTTCGCCTAGGCCGTTCTGGTTACTCGTTTCGAGCATCAGAACTGTGATAATTTTGAGTTTCTCAACCGTTTCTTAACTCCAAACTGCCATATCTCGCGAACGGATTGACCAATTCGCAAAATTTCTGTTGCATCTGAAAGTAGAAACTCGCCCGATTACATCGGTATGCGTACTTTTCGCCTAGGCCGTTCTGGTTACTCGTTTCGAGCATCAGAACTGTGATAATTTTGAGTTTCTCAACCGTTTCTTAACTCCAAACTGCCATATCTCGCGAACGGATTGACCAATTCGCAAAATTTCTGTTGCATCTGAAAGTATAAACTCGCCCGATTACAACGGTATGCGTACTTTTCCCCTAGGCCGTTCTGGTTACTCGTTTCGAGCATCAGAACCGCGAAAATTTTGAGTTTCTCAAGCGTTTCTTACCTCCAAACTGCCATATCTCGCGAACGGATTGACCAATCCGCAAAATTTCTGTTGCATCTGAAAGTAGAAAGACGCCCGATTACAACGGTATGCGTACTTTTCCCCTAGGCCGTTCTAGTTATTCATTTCGAGCATCAGAACTGCGAAAATGTTGAGTTTCTCAAGCGTTTCTTACCTCCAAACTGCCATATCTCGCGAACGGATTGACTAATCCGCAAAATTTCTGTTGCATCTGAAAGTAGAAACTCGCCCGATTACAACGGTATGCGTACTTTTCCCCTAGACCGTTCTAGTTATGCTTGTCGAGCATCAGAACTGCGAAAATGTTGAGTTTCTCAAGCGTTTCTTACCTCCAAACTGCCATATCTCGCGAACGGATTGACCAATCCGCAAAATTTCTGTTGCATCTGAAAGTAGAAACTCGCCCGATTACATCGGTATGCGTACTTTTCCCCTAGGCCGTTGTAGTTACTCGCTTCGAGCATGAGAACTGCGAAAATTTTGGGTTTCTCAAGCGTTGCTTACCTCCAAACTGCCATATCTCGCGAACGGATTGACCAATTCGCAAAATTTCTGTTGCATCTGAAAGTAGAAACTCGCCCGATTACATCGGTATGCGTACTTTTCGCCTAGGCCGTTCTGGTTACTCGTTTCGAGCATCAGAACTGTGATAATTTTGAGTTTCTCAACCGTTTCTTAACTCCAAACTGCCATATCTCGCGAACGGATTGACCAATTCGCAAAATTTCTGTTGCATCTGAAAGTAGAAACTCGCCCGATTACATCGGTATTCGTACTTTTCGCCTAGGCCGTTCTGGTTACTCGTTTCGAGCATCAGAACTGTGATAATTTTGAGTTTCTCAACCGTTTCTTAACTCCAAACTGCCATATCTCGCGAACGGATTGACCAATTCGCAAAATTTCTGTTGCATCTGAAAGTATAAACTCGCCCGATTACAACGGTATGCGTACTTTTCCCCTAGGCCGTTCTGGTTACTCGTTTCGAGCATCAGAACCGCGAAAATTTTGAGTTTCTCAAGCGTTTCTTACCTCCAAACTGCCATATCTCGCGAACGGATTGACCAATCCGCAAAATTTCTGTTGCATCTGAAAGTAGAAAGACGCCCGATTACAACGGTATGCGTACTTTTCCCCTAGGCCGTTCTAGTTATTCATTTCGAGCATCAGAACTGCGAAAATGTTGAGTTTCTCAAGCGTTTCTTACCTCCAAACTGCCATATCTCGCGAACGGATTGACTAATCCGCAAAATTTCTGTTGCATCTGAAAGTAGAAACTCGCCCGATTACAACGGTATGCGTACTTTTCCCCTAGACCGTTCTAGTTATGCTTGTCGAGCATCAGAACTGCGAAAATGTTGAGTTTCTCAAGCGTTTCTTACCTCCAAACTGCCATATCTCGCGAACGGATTGACCAATCCGCAAAATTTCTGTTGCATCTGAAAGTAGAAACTCGCCCGATTACATCGGTATGCGTACTTTTCCCCTAGGCTGTTGTAGTTACTCGCTTCGAGCATGAGAACTGCGAAAATTTTGGGTTTCTCAAGCGTTGCTTACCTCCAAACTGCCATATCTCGCGAACGGATTGACCAATTCGCAAAATTTCTGTTGCATCTGAAAGTAGAAACTCGCCCGATTACATCGGTATGCGTACTTTTCCCCTAGGCCGTTCTGGTTACTCGTTTCGAGCATCAGAACTGTGATAATTTTGAGTTTCTCAACCGTTTCTTAACTCCAAACTGCCATATCTCGCGAACGGATTGACCAATTCGCAAAATTTCTGTTGCATCTGAAAGTATAAACTCGCCCGATTACAACGGTATGCGTACTTTTCCCCTAGGCCGTTCTGGTTACTCGTTTCGAGCATCAGAACTGTGATAATTTTGAGTTTCTCAACCGTTTCTTACCTCCAAACTGCCATATCTCGCGAACGGATTGACCAATCTCCAAAATTTCTGTTGCATCTGAAAGTAGAAAGTCGCCCGATTACAACGGTATGCGTACTTTCCCCCTAGACCGTTCTAGTTATGCTTGTCGAGCATCAGAACTGCGAAAATTTTGAGTTTCTCAAGCGTTTCTTACCTCCAAACTGCCATATCTCGCGAACGGATTGACTAATCCGCAAAATTTCTGTTGCATCTGAAAGTAGAAACTCGCCCGATTACAACGGTATGGGTACTTTTCCCCTAGTCCGTTCTAGTTATTCGTTTCGAGCATCAGAACTGCGAAAATTTTGAGTTTCTCAAGCGTTTCTTACCTCCAAACTGCCATATCTCGCGAACGGATTGACCAGTCCGCAAAATTTCTGTTGCATCTGAAAGTAGAACCTCGCCCGATTACATCGGTATGCGTACTTTTCCCCTAGGCCGTTCTGGTTACTCGTTTCGAGCATCAGAACTGTGATAATTTTGAGTTTCTCAACCGTTTCTTACCTCCAAACTGCCATATCTCGCGAACGGATTGACCAATCTCCAAAATTTCTGTTGCATCTGAAAGTAGAAAGTCGCCCGATTACAACGGTATGCGTACTTTCCCCCTAGACCGTTCTAGTTATGCTTGTCGAGCATCAGAACTGCGAAAATTTTGAGTTTCTCAAGCGTATCTTACCTCCAAACTGCCATATCTCGCGAACGGATTGACTAATCCGCAAAAATTCTGTTGCATCTGAAAGTAGAAACTCGCCCGATTACAACGGTATGCGTACTTTTCCCCTAGTCCGTTCTAGTTATTCGTTTCGAGCATCAGAACTGCGAAAATTTTGAGTTTCTCAAGCGTTTCTTACCTCCAAACTGCCATATCTCGCGAACGGATTGACGAATCCGCAAAATTTCTGTTGCATCTGAAAGTAGAAACTCGCCCGATTACAACGGTATGCGTACTTTTCCCCTAGGCCGTTCTAGTTATTCGTTTCGAGCATCAGAACTGCGAAAATGTTGAGTTTCACAAGCGTTTCTTACCTACAAACTGCCATATCTCGCGAACGGATTGACCAATCCGCAAAATTTCTGTTGCATCTGAAAGTAGAAACTCGCCCGATTACAACGGTATGCGTTCTTTTCCCCTAGACCGTTCTAGTTATGCTTGTCGAGCATCAGAACTGCGAAAATTTTGAGTTTCTCAAGCGTTTCTTACTTCCAAACTGCCATATCTCGCGAACGGATTGACCAATCTCCAAAATTTCTTTGCATCTGAAAGTAGAAAGTCGCCCGATTACAACGGTATGCGTACTTTCCCCCTAGACCGTTCTAGTTATGCTTGTCGAGCATCAGAACTGCGAAAATTTTGAGTTTCTCAAGCGTTTCTTACCTCCAAACTGCCATATCTCGCGAACGGATTGACTAATCCGCAAAATTTCTGTTGCATCTGAAAGTAGAAACTCGCCCGATTACAACGGTATGCGTACTTTTTCCCTAGTCCGTTCTAGTTATTCGTTTCGAGCATCAGAACTGCGAAAATTTTGAGTTTCTCAAGCGTTTCTGACCTCCAAACTAGCATATCTCGCGAACGGATTGACCAATCCGCAAAATTTCTGTTGCATCTGAAAGCAGAAACTCGCCCGATTACAACGGTATGCGTACTTTTCCCCTAGTCCGTTCTAGTTATTCGTTTCGAGCATCAGAACTGCGAAAATTTTGAGTTTCTCAAGCGTTTCTGACCTCCAAACTAGCATATCTCGCGAACGGATTGACCAATCCGCAAAATTTCTGTTGCATCTGAAAGTAGAAACTCGCCCGATTACAACGGTATGCGTACTTTTCCCCTAGGCCGTTCTAGTTATTCGTTTCGAGCATCAGAACTGCGAAAATTTTGAGTTTCTCAAGCGTTTCTTACCTACAAACTGCCATATCTCGCGAACGGATTGACCAATCCGCAAAATTTCTGTTGCATCTGAAAGTAGAAACTCGCCCGATTACAACGGTATGCGTACTTTTCCCCTAGGCCGTTCTAGTTATTCGTTTCGAGCATCAGAACTGCGAAAATTTTGAGTTTCTCAAGCGTTTCTTACCTCCAAACTGCCATATCTCGCGAACGGATTGAGCAGTCCGCAAAATTTGTGTTGTCTCTGAAAGTAGAAACTCGCCCGATTACAACGGTATGGGTACTTTTCCCCTAGTCCGTTCTAGTTATTCGTTTCGAGCATCAGAACTGCGAAAATTTTGAGTTTCTCAAGCGTTTCTTACCTCCAAACTGCCATATCTCGCGAACTGATTGACCAATCCGCAAAATTTCTGTTGCATCTGAAAGTAGAAACTCGCCCGATTACAACGGTATGCGTACTTTTCCCCTAGGCCGTTCTAGTTATTCGTTTCGAGCATCAGAACTGCGAAAATTTTGAGTTTCTCAAGCGTTTCTGACCTCCAAACTGCCATATCTCGCGAACGGATTGACCAAACCGCAAAATTTCTGTTGCATCTGAACGTAGAAACTCGCCCGATAACAACGGTATGCGTACTTTTCCCCCAGTCCGTTCTAGTTATTCGTTTCGAGCATCAGAACTGCGAAAATTTTGAGTTTCTCAAGCGTTTCTTACCTCCAAACTGCCATATCTCGCGAACGGATTGACGAATCCGCAAAATTTCTGTTGCATCTGAAAGTAGAAACTCGCCCGATTACAACGGTATGCGTACTTTTCCTCTAGGCCGTTCTAGTTATTCGTTTCGAGCATCAGAACTGCGAAAATGTTGAGTTTCACAAGCGTTTCTTACCTACAAACTGCCATATCTCGCGAACGGATTGTCCAATCCGCAAAATTTCTGTTGCATCTGAAAGTAGAAACTCGCCCGATTACAACGGTATGCGTACTTTTCCCCTACGCCGTTCTAGTTATTCGTTTCGAGCATCAGAACTGCGAAAATTTTGAGTTTCTCAAGCGTTTCTTACCTACAAACTGCCATATCTCGCGAACGGATTGACCAATCCGCAAAATTTCTGTTGCATCTGAAAGTAGAAACTCGCCCGATTACAACGGTATGCGTACTTTTCCCCTAGGCCGTTCTAGTTATTCGTTTCGAGCATCAGAAATGCGAAAATTTTGAGTTTCTCAAGCGTTTCTTACATCCAAACTGCCATATCTCGCGAACGGATTGAGCAGTCCGCAAAATTTGTGTTGCCTCTGAAAGTAGAAACTCGCCCGATTACAACGGTATGGGTACTTTTCCCCTTGTCCGTTCTAGTTATTCGTTTCGAGCATCAGAACTGCGAAAATTTTGAGTTTCTCAAGCGTTTCTTACCTCCAAACTGCCATATCTCGCGAACGGATTGACCAATCCGCAAAATTTCTGTTGCATCTGAAAGTAGAAACTCGCCCGATTACAACGGTATGCGTACTTTTCCCCTAGGCCGTTCTAGTTATTCGTTTCGAGCATGAGAACTGCGAAAATTTTGAGTTTCTCAAGCGTTTCTTACCTACAAACTGCCATATCTCGCGAACGGATTGACCAATCCGCAAAATTTCTGTTGCATCTGAAAGTAGAAACTCGCCCGATTACAACGGTATGCGTACTTTTCCCCTAGGCCTTTCTAGTTATTCGTTTCGAGCATGAGAACTGCGAAAATTTTGGGTTTCTCAAGCGTTGCTTACCTCCAAACTGCCATATCTCGCGAACGGATTGACCAATTCGCAAAATTTCTGTTGCATCTGAAAGTAGAAACTCGCCTGATTACAACGGTATGCGTACTTTTCCCCTAGTCCGTTCTAGTTATTCGTTTCGAGCATCAGAACTGCGAAAATTTTGGGTTTCTCAAGCGTTTCTGACCTCCAAACTAGCATATCTCGCGAACGGATTGACCAATCCGCAAAATTTCTGTTGCATCTGAAAGTAGAAACTCGCCCGATTACAACGGTATGCGTACTTTTCCCCTAGGCCGTTCTAGTTATTCGTTTCGAGCATCAGAACTGCGAAAATTTTGAGTTTCTCAAGCGTTTCTTACCTACAAACTGCCATATCTCGCGAACGGATTGACCAATCCGCAAAATTTCTGTTGCATCTGAAAGTAGAAACTCGCCCGATTACAACGGTATGCGTACTTTTCCCCTAGTCCGTTCTAGTTATTCGTTTCGAGCATCAGAACTGCGAAAATTTTGAGTTTCTCAAGCGTTTCTGACCTCCAAACTAGCATATCTCGCGAACGGATTGACCAATCCGCAAAATTTCTGTGGCATCTGAAAGTAGAAACTCGCCCGATTACAACGGTATGCGTACTTTTCCCCTAGGCCGTTCTAGTTATTCGTTTCGAGCATCAGAACTGAGAAAATTTTGAGTTTCTCAAGCGTTTCTGACCTCCAAACAGCCATATCTCGCGAACGGATTGACCAAACCGCAAAATTTCTGTTGCATCTGAACGTAGAAACTCGCCCGATTACAACGGTATGCGTACTTTTCCCCCAGTCCGTTCTAGTTATTCGTTTCGAGCATCAGAACTGCGAAAATTTTGAGTTTCTCAAGCGTTTCTTACCTCCAAACTGCCATATCTCGCGAACGGATTGACGAATCCGCAAAATTTCTGTTGCATCTGAAAGTAGAAACTCGCCCGATTACAACGGTATGCGTACTTTTCCTCTAGGCCGTTCTAGTTATTCGTTTCGAGCATCAGAACTGCGAAAATTTTGAGTTTCTCAAGCGTTTCTGACCTCCAAACTAGCATATCTCGCGAACGGATTGACCAATCCGCAAAATTTCTGTTGCATCTGAAAGCAGAAACTCGCCCGATTACAACGGTATGCGTACTTTTCCCCTAGGCCGTTCTAGTTATTCGTTTCGAGCATCAGAACTGCGAAAATTTTGAGTTTCTCAAGCGTTTCTTACATACAAACTGCCATATCTCGCGAACGGATTGACCAATCCGCAAAATTTCTGTTGCATCTGAAAGTAGAAACTCGCCCGATTACAACGGTATGCGTACTTTTCCCCTAGGCCGTTCTAGTTATTCGTTTCGAGCATCAGAACTGCGAAAATTTTGAGTTTCTCAAGCGTTTCTTACCTCCAAACTGCCATATCTCGCGAACGGATTGAGCAGTCCGCAAAATTTGTGTTGTCTCTGAAAGTAGAAACTCGCCCGATTACAACGGTATGGGTACTTTTCCCCTAGTCCGTTCTAGTTATTCGTTTCGAGCATCAGAACTGCGAAAATTTTGAGTTTCTCAAGCGTTTCTTACCTCCAAACTGCCATATCTCGCGAACTGATTGACCAATCCGCAAAATTTCTGTTGCATCTGAAAGTAGAAACTCGCCCGATTACAACGGTATGCGTACTTTTCCCCTAGGCCGTTCTAGTTATTCGTTTCGAGCATCAGAACTGCGAAAATTTTGAGTTTCTCAAGCGTTTCTGACCTCCAAACTGCCATATCTCGCGAACGGATTGACCAAACCGCAAAATTTCT
This sequence comes from Ptiloglossa arizonensis, assembly GCF_051014685.1. Classification (NCBI taxonomy): domain Eukaryota; kingdom Metazoa; phylum Arthropoda; class Insecta; order Hymenoptera; family Colletidae; genus Ptiloglossa; species Ptiloglossa arizonensis. The sequence continues at coordinate 551,728 of NW_027478642.1, read as the reverse complement.
GTTGCATCTGAACGTAGAAACTCGCCCGATTACAACGGTATGCGTACTTTTCCCCCAGTCCGTTCTAGTTATTCGTTTCGAGCATCAGAACTGCGAAAATTTTGAGTTTCTCAAGCGTTTCTTACCTCCAAACTGCCATATCTCGCGAACGGATTGACGAATCCGCAAAATTTCTGTTGCATCTGAAAGTAGAAACTCGCCCGATTACAACGGTATGCGTACTTTTCCCCTAGGCCGTTCTAGTTATTCGTTTCGAGCATCAGAAATGCGAAAATTTTGAGTTTCTCAAGCGTTTCTTACATCCAAACTGCCATATCTCGCGAACGGATTGAGCAGTCCGCAAAATTTGTGTTGCCTCTGAAAGTAGAAACTCGCCCGATTACAACGGTATGGGTACTTTTCCCCTTGACCGTTCTAGTTATTCGTTTCGAGCATCAGAACTGCGAAAATTTTGAGTTTCTCAAGCGTTTCTTACCTCCAAACTGCCATATCTCGCGAACGGATTGACCAATCCGCAAAATTTCTGTTGCATCTGAAAGTAGAAACTCGCCCGATTACAACGGTATGCGTACTTTTCCCCTAGGCCGTTCTAGTTATTCGTTTCGAGCATGAGAACTGCGAAAATTTTGAGTTTCTCAAGCGTTTCTTACCTACAAACTGCCATATCTCGCGAACGGATTGACCAATCCGCAAAATTTCTGTTGCATCTGAAAGTAGAAACTCGCCCGATTACAACGGTATGCGTACTTTTCCCCTAGGCCTTTCTAGTTATTCGTTTCGAGCATGAGAACTGCGAAAATTTTGGGTTTCTCAAGCGTTGCTTACCTCCAAACTGCCATATCTCGCGAACGGATTGACCAATTCGCAAAATTTCTGTTGCATCTGAAAGTAGAAACTCGCCTGATTACAACGGTATGCGTACTTTTCCCCTAGTCCGTTCTAGTTATTCGTTTCGAGCATCAGAACTGCGAAAATTTTGGGTTTCTCAAGCGTTTCTGACCTCCAAACTAGCATATCTCGCGAACGGATTGACCAATCCGCAAAATTTCTGTTGCATCTGAAAGTAGAAACTCGCCCGATTACAACGGTATGCGTACTCTTCCCCTAGGCCGTTCTAGTTATTCGTTTCGAGCATCAGAACTGCGAAAATTTTGAGTTTCTCAAGCGTTTCTTACCTACAAACTGCCATATCTCGCGAACGGATTGACCAATCCGCAAAATTTCTGTTGCATCTGAAAGTAGAAACTCGCCCGATTACAACGGTATGCGTACTTTTCCCCTAGTCCGTTCTAGTTATTCGTTTCGAGCATCAGAACTGCGAAAATTTTGAGTTTCTCAAGCGTTTCTGACCTCCAAACTAGCATATCTCGCGAACGGATTGACCAATCCGCAAAATTTCTGTGGCATCTGAAAGTAGAAACTCGCCCGATTACAACGGTATGCGTACTTTTCCCCTAGGCCGTTCTAGTTATTCGTTTCGAGCATCAGAACTGAGAAAATTTTGAGTTTCTCAAGCGTTTCTTACCTCCAAACTGCCATATCTCGCGAACGGATTGACCAAACCGCAAAATTTCTGTTGCATCTGAACGTAGAAACTCGCCCGATTACAACGGTATGCGTACTTTTCCCCCAGTCCGTTCTAGTTATTCGTTTCGAGCATCAGAACTGCGAAAATTTTGAGTTTCTCAAGCGTTTCTTACCTCCAAACTGCCATATCTCGCGAACGGATTGACGAATCCGCAAAATTTCTGTTGCATCTGAAAGTAGAAACTCGCCCGATTACAACGGTATGCGTACTTTTCCTCTAGGCCGTTCTAGTTATTCGTTTCGAGCATCAGAACTGCGAAAATGTTGAGTTTCACAAGCGTTTCTTACCTACAAACTGCCATATCTCGCGAACGGATTGACCAATCCGCAAAATTTCTGTTGCATCTGAAAGTAGAAACTCGCCCGATTACAACGGTATGCGTACTTTTCCCCTACGCCGTTCTAGTTATTCGTTTCGAGCATCAGAACTGCGAAAATTTTGAGTTTCTCAAGCGTTTCTTACCTACAAACTGCCATATCTCGCGAACGGATTGACCAATCCGCAAAATTTCTATTGCATCTGAAAGTAGAAACTCGCCCGATTACAACGGTATGCGTACTTTTCCCCTAGGCCGTTCTAGTTATTCGTTTCGAGCATCAGAACTGCGAAAATTTTGAGTTTCTCAAGCGTTTCTTACCTCCAAACTGCCATATCTCGCGAACGGATTGACCAATCCGCAAAATTTCTGTTGCATCTGAAAGTAGAAACTCGCCCGATTACAACGGTATGCGTACTTTTCCCCTAGGCCGTTCTAGTTATTCGTTTCGAGCATCAGAACTGCGAAAATGTTGAGTTTCACAAGCGTTTCTTACCTACAAACTGCCATATCTCGCGAACGGATTGTCCAATCCGCAAAATTTCTGTTGCATCTGAAAGTAGAAACTCGCCCCATTACAACGGTATGCGTACTTTTCCCCTACGCCGTTCTAGTTATTCGTTTCGAGCATCAGAACTGCGAAAATTTTGAGTTTCTCAAGCGTTTCTTACCTGCAAACTGCCATATCTCGCGAACGGATTGACCAATCCGCAAAATTTCTGTTGCATCTGAAAGTAGAAACTCGCCCGATTACAACGGTATGCGTACTTTTCCCCTAGGCCGTTCTAGTTATTCGTTTCGAGCATCAGAAATGCGAAAATTTTGAGTTTCTCAAGCGTTTCTTACCTCCAAACTGCCATATCTCGCGAACGGATTGACGAATCCGCAAAATTTCTGTTGCATCTGAAAGTAGAAACTCGCCCGATTACAACGGTATGCGTACTTTTCCTCTAGGCCGTTCTAGTTATTCGTTTCGAGCATCAGAACTGCGAAAATGTTGAGTTTCACAAGCGTTTCTTACCTACAAACTGCCATATCTCGCGAACGGATTGTCCAATCCGCAAAATTTCTGTTGCATCTGAAAGTAGAAACTCGCCCGATTACAACGGTATGCGTACTTTTCCCCTACGCCGTTCTAGTTATTCGTTTCGAGCATCAGAACTGCGAAAATTTTGAGTTTCTCAAGCGTTTCTTACCTACAAACTGCCATATCTCGCGAACGGATTGACCAATCCGCAAAATTTCTGTTGCATCTGAAAGTAGAAACTCGCCCGATTACAACGGTATGCGTACTTTTCCCCTAGGCCGTTCTAGTTATTCGTTTCGAGCATCAGAAATGCGAAAATTTTGAGTTTCTCAAGCGTTTCTTACATCCAAACTGCCATATCTCGCGAACGGATTGAGCAGTCCGCAAAATTTGTGTTGCCTCTGAAAGTAGAAACTCGCCCGATTACAACGGTATGGGTACTTTTCCCCTTGTCCGTTCTAGTTATTCGTTTCGAGCATCAGAACTGCGAAAATTTTGAGTTTCTCAAGCGTTTCTTACCTCCAAACTGCCATATCTCGCGAACGGATTGACCAATCCGCAAAATTTCTGTTGCATCTGAAAGTAGAAACTCGCCCGATTACAACGGTATGCGTACTTTTCCCCTAGGCCGTTCTAGTTATTCGTTTCGAGCATGAGAACTGCGAAAATTTTGAGTTTCTCAAGCGTTTCTTACCTACAAACTGCCATATCTCGCGAACGGATTGACCAATCCGCAAAATTTCTGTTGCATCTGAAAGTAGAAACTCGCCCGATTACAACGGTATGCGTACTTTTCCCCTAGGCCTTTCTAGTTATTCGTTTCGAGCATGAGAACTGCGAAAATTTTGGGTTTCTCAAGCGTTGCTTACCTCCAAACTGCCATATCTCGCGAACGGATTGACCAATTCGCAAAATTTCTGTTGCATCTGAAAGTAGAAACTCGCCTGATTACAACGGTATGCGTACTTTTCCCCTAGTCCGTTCTAGTTATTCATTTCGAGCATCAGAACTGCGAAAATTTTGGGTTTCTCAAGCGTTTCTGACCTCCAAACTAGCATATCTCGCGAACGGATTGACCAATCCGCAAAATTTCTGTTGCATCTGAAAGTAGAAACTCGCCCGATTACAACGGTATGCGTACTTTTCCCCTAGGCCGTTCTAGTTATTCGTTTCGAGCATCAGAACTGCGAAAATTTTGAGTTTCTCAAGCGTTTCTTACCTACAAACTGCCATATCTCGCGAACGGATTGACCAATCCGCAAAATTTCTGTTGCATCTGAAAGTAGAAACTCGCCCGATTACAACGGTATGCGTACTTTTCCCCTAGTCCGTTCTAGTTATTCGTTTCGAGCATCAGAACTGCGAAAATTTTGAGTTTCTCAAGCGTTTCTGACCTCCAAACTAGCATATCTCGCGAACGGATTGACCAATCCGCAAAATTTCTGTGGCATCTGAAAGTAGAAACTCGCCCGATTACAACGGTATGCGTACTTTTCCCCTAGGCCGTTCTAGTTATTCGTTTCGAGCATCAGAACTGAGAAAATTTTGAGTTTCTCAAGCGTTTCTGACCTCCAAACAGCCATATCTCGCGAACGGATTGACCAAACCGCAAAATTTCTGTTGCATCTGAACGTAGAAACTCGCCCGATTACAACGGTATGCGTACTTTTCCCCCAGTCCGTTCTAGTTATTCGTTTCGAGCATCAGAACTGCGAAAATTTTGAGTTTCTCAAGCGTTTCTTACCTCCAAACTGCCATATCTCGCGAACGGATTGACGAATCCGCAAAATTTCTGTTGCATCTGAAAGTAGAAACTCGCCCGATTACAACGGTATGCGTACTTTTCCTCTAGGCCGTTCTAGTTATTCGTTTCGAGCATCAGAACTGCGAAAATTTTGAGTTTCTCAAGCGTTTCTGACCTCCAAACTAGCATATCTCGCGAACGGATTGACCAATCCGCAAAATTTCTGTTGCATCTGAAAGCAGAAACTCGCCCGATTACAACGGTATGCGTACTTTTCCCCTAGGCCGTTCTAGTTATTCGTTTCGAGCATCAGAACTGCGAAAATTTTGAGTTTCTCAAGCGTTTCTTACATACAAACTGCCATATCTCGCGAACGGATTGACCAATCCGCAAAATTTCTGTTGCATCTGAAAGTAGAAACTCGCCCGATTACAACGGTATGCGTACTTTTCCCCTAGGCCGTTCTAGTTATTCGTTTCGAGCATCAGAACTGCGAAAATTTTGAGTTTCTCAAGCGTTTCTTACCTCCAAACTGCCATATCTCGCGAACGGATTGAGCAGTCCGCAAAATTTGTGTTGTCTCTGAAAGTAGAAACTCGCCCGATTACAACGGTATGGGTACTTTTCCCCTAGTCCGTTCTAGTTATTCGTTTCGAGCATCAGAACTGCGAAAATTTTGAGTTTCTCAAGCGTTTCTTACCTCCAAACTGCCATATCTCGCGAACTGATTGACCAATCCGCAAAATTTCTGTTGCATCTGAAAGTAGAAACTCGCCCGATTACAACGGTATGCGTACTTTTCCCCTAGGCCGTTCTAGTTATTCGTTTCGAGCATCAGAACTGCGAAAATTTTGAGTTTCTCAAGCGTTTCTGACCTCCAAACTGCCATATCTCGCGAACGGATTGACCAAACCGCAAAATTTCTGTTGCATCTGAACGTAGAAACTCGCCCGATTACAACGGTATGCGTACTTTTCCCCCAGTCCGTTCTAGTTATTCGTTTCGAGCATCAGAACTGCGAAAATTTTGAGTTTCTCAAGCGTTTCTTACCTCCAAACTGCCATATCTCGCGAACGGATTGACGAATCCGCAAAATTTCTGTTGCATCTGAAAGTAGAAACTCGCCCGATTACAACGGTATGCGTACTTTTCCCCTAGGCCGTTCTAGTTATTCGTTTCGAGCATCAGAAATGCGAAAATTTTGAGTTTCTCAAGCGTTTCTTACATCCAAACTGCCATATCTCGCGAACGGATTGAGCAGTCCGCAAAATTTTGTGTTGCCTCTGAAAGTAGAAACTCGCCCGATTACAACGGTATGGGTACTTTTCCCCTTGTCCGTTCTAGTTATTCGTTTCGAGCATCAGAACTGCGAAAATTTTGAGTTTCTCAAGCGTTTCTTACCTCCAAACTGCCATATCTCGCGAACGGATTGACCAATCCGCAAAATTTCTGTTGCATCTGAAAGTAGAAACTCGCCCGATTACAACGGTATGCGTACTTTTCCCCTAGGCCGTTCTAGTTATTCGTTTCGAGCATGAGAACTGCGAAAATTTTGAGTTTCTCAAGCGTTTCTTACCTACAAACTGCCATATCTCGCGAACGGATTGACCAATCCGCAAAATTTCTGTTGCATCTGAAAGTAGAAACTCGCCCGATTACAACGGTATGCGTACTTTTCCCCTAGGCCTTTCTAGTTATTCGTTTCGAGCATGAGAACTGCGAAAATTTTGGGTTTCTCAAGCGTTGCTTACCTACAAACTGCCATATCTCGCGAACGGATTGACCAATCCGCAAAATTTCTGTTGCATCTGAAAGTAGAAACTCGCCCGATTACAACGGTATGCGTACTTTTCCCCTAGTCCGTTCTAGTTATTCGTTTCGAGCATCAGAACTGCGAAAATTTTGAGTTTCTCAAGCGTTTCTGACCTCCAAACTAGCATATCTCGCGAACGGATTGACCAATCCGCAAAATTTCTGTGGCATCTGAAAGTAGAAACTCGCCCGATTACAACGGTATGCGTACTTTTCCCCTAGGCCGTTCTAGTTATTCGTTTCGAGCATCAGAACTGAGAAAATTTTGAGTTTCTCAAGCGTTTCTGACCTCCAAACTGCCATATCTCGCGAACGGATTGACCAAACCGCAAAATTTCTGTTGCATCTGAACGTAGAAACTCGCCCGATTACAACGGTATGCGTACTTTTCCCCCAGTCCGTTCTAGTTATTCGTTTCGAGCATCAGAACTGCGAAAATTTTGAGTTTCTCAAGCGTTTCTTACCTCCAAACTGCCATATCTCGCGAACGGATTGACGAATCCGCAAAATTTCTGTTGCATCTGAAAGTAGAAACTCGCCCGATTACAACGGTATGCGTACTTTTCCTCTAGGCCGTTCTAGTTATTCGTTTCGAGCATCAGAACTGCGAAAATGTTGAGTGTCACAAGCGTTTCTTACCTACAAACTGCCATATCTCGCGAACGGATTGACCAATCCGCAAAATTTCTGTTGCATCTGAAAGTAGAAACTCGCCCGATTACAACGGTATGCGTACTTTTCCCCTACGCCGTTCTAGTTATTCGTTTCGAGCATCAGAACTGCGAAAATTTTGAGTTTCTCAAGCGTTTCTTACCTACAAACTGCCATATCTCGCGAACGGATTGACCAATCCGCAAAATTTCTGTTGCATCTGAAAGCAGAAACTCGCCCGATTACAACGGTATGCGTACTTTTCCCCTAGGCCGTTCTAGTTATTCGTTTCGAGCATCAGAACTGCGAAAATTTTGAGTTTCTCAAGCGTTTCTTACATACAAACTGCCATATCTCGCGAACGGATTGACCAATCCGCAAAATTTCTGTTGCATCTGAAAGTAGAAACTCGCCCGATTACAACGGTATGCGTACTTTTCCCCTAGGCCGTTCTAGTTATTCGTTTCGAGCATCAGAACTGCGAAAATTTTGAGTTTCTCAAGCGTTTCTTACCTCCAAACTGCCATATCTCGCGAACGGATTGAGCAGTCCGCAAAATTTGTGTTGTCTCTGAAAGTAGAAACTCGCCCGATTACAACGGTATGGGTACTTTTCCCCTAGTCCGTTCTAGTTATTCGTTTCGAGCATCAGAACTGCGAAAATTTTGAGTTTCTCAAGCGTTTCTTACCTCCAAACTGCCATATCTCGCGAACTGATTGACCAATCCGCAAAATTTCTGTTGCATCTGAAAGTAGAAACTCGCCCGATTACAACGGTATGCGTACTTTTCCCCTAGGCCGTTCTAGTTATTCGTTTCGAGCATCAGAACTGCGAAAATTTTGAGTTTCTCAAGCGTTTCTGACCTCCAAACTGCCATATCTCGCGAACGGATTGACCAAACCGCAAAATTTCTGTTGCATCTGAACGTAGAAACTCGCCCGATTACAACGGTATGCGTACTTTTCCCCCAGTCCGTTCTAGTTATTCGTTTCGAGCATCAGAACTGCGAAAATTTTGAGTTTCTCAAGCGTTTCTTACCTCCAAACTGCCATATCTCGCGAACGGATTGACGAATCCGCAAAATTTCTGTTGCATCTGAAAGTAGAAACTCGCCCGATTACAACGGTATGCGTACTTTTCCCCTAGGCCGTTCTAGTTATTCGTTTCGAGCATCAGAAATGCGAAAATTTTGAGTTTCTCAAGCGTTTCTTACATCCAAACTGCCATATCTCGCGAACGGATTGAGCAGTCCGCAAAATTTTGTGTTGCCTCTGAAAGTAGAAACTCGCCCGATTACAACGGTATGGGTACTTTTCCCCTTGTCCGTTCTAGTTATTCGTTTCGAGCATCAGAACTGCGAAAATTTTGAGTTTCTCAAGCGTTTCTTACCTCCAAACTGCCATATCTCGCGAACGGATTGACCAATCCGCAAAATTTCTGTTGCATCTGAAAGTAGAAACTCGCCCGATTACAACGGTATGCGTACTTTTCCCCTAGGCCGTTCTAGTTATTCGTTTCGAGCATGAGAACTGCGAAAATTTTGAGTTTCTCAAGCGTTTCTTACCTACAAACTGCCATATCTCGCGAACGGATTGACCAATCCGCAAAATTTCTGTTGCATCTGAAAGTAGAAACTCGCCCGATTACAACGGTATGCGTACTTTTCCCCTAGGCCTTTCTAGTTATTCGTTTCGAGCATGAGAACTGCGAAAATTTTGGGTTTCTCAAGCGTTGCTTACCTACAAACTGCCATATCTCGCGAACGGATTGACCAATCCGCAAAATTTCTGTTGCATCTGAAAGTAGAAACTCGCCCGATTACAACGGTATGCGTACTTTTCCCCTAGTCCGTTCTAGTTATTCGTTTCGAGCATCAGAACTGCGAAAATTTTGAGTTTCTCAAGCGTTTCTGACCTCCAAACTAGCATATCTCGCGAACGGATTGACCAATCCGCAAAATTTCTGTGGCATCTGAAAGTAGAAACTCGCCCGATTACAACGGTATGCGTACTTTTCCCCTAGGCCGTTCTAGTTATTCGTTTCGAGCATCAGAACTGAGAAAATTTTGAGTTTCTCAAGCGTTTCTGACCTCCAAACTGCCATATCTCGCGAACGGATTGACCAAACCGCAAAATTTCTGTTGCATCTGAACGTAGAAACTCGCCCGATTACAACGGTATGCGTACTTTTCCCCCAGTCCGTTCTAGTTATTCGTTTCGAGCATCAGAACTGCGAAAATTTTGAGTTTCTCAAGCGTTTCTTACCTCCAAACTGCCATATCTCGCGAACGGATTGACGAATCCGCAAAATTTCTGTTGCATCTGAAAGTAGAAACTCGCCCGATTACAACGGTATGCGTACTTTTCCTCTAGGCCGTTCTAGTTATTCGTTTCGAGCATCAGAACTGCGAAAATGTTGAGTGTCACAAGCGTTTCTTACCTACAAACTGCCATATCTCGCGAACGGATTGACCAATCCGCAAAATTTCTGTTGCATCTGAAAGTAGAAACTCGCCCGATTACAACGGTATGCGTACTTTTCCCCTACGCCGTTCTAGTTATTCGTTTCGAGCATCAGAACTGCGAAAATTTTGAGTTTCTCAAGCGTTTCTTACCTACAAACTGCCATATCTCGCGAACGGATTGACCAATCCGCAAAATTTCTATTGCATCTGAAAGTAGAAACTCGCCCGATTACAACGGTATGCGTACTTTTCCCCTAGGCCGTTCTAGTTATTCGTTTCGAGCATCAGAACTGCGAAAATTTTGAGTTTCTCAAGCGTTTCTTACCTCCAAACTGCCATATCTCGCGAACGGATTGACCAATCCGCAAAATTTCTGTTGCATCTGAAAGTAGAAACTCGCCCGATTACAACGGTATGCGTACTTTTCCCCTAGGCCGTTCTAGTTATTCGTTTCGAGCATCAGAACTGCGAAAATGTTGAGTTTCACAAGCGTTTCTTACCTACAAACTGCCATATCTCGCGAACGGATTGTCCAATCCGCAAAATTTCTGTTGCATCTGAAAGTAGAAACTCGCCCCATTACAACGGTATGCGTACTTTTCCCCTACGCCGTTCTAGTTATTCGTTTCGAGCATCAGAACTGCGAAAATTTTGAGTTTCTCAAGCGTTTCTTACCTGCAAACTGCCATATCTCGCGAACGGATTGACCAATCCGCAAAATTTCTGTTGCATCTGAAAGTAGAAACTCGCCCGATTACAACGGTATGCGTACTTTTCCCCTAGGCCGTTCTAGTTATTCGTTTCGAGCATCAGAAATGCGAAAATTTTGAGTTTCTCAAGCGTTTCTTACATCCAAACTGCCATATCTCGCGAACGGATTGAGCAGTCCGCAAAATTTGTGTTGCCTCTGAAAGTAGAAACTCGCCCGATTACAACGGTATGGGTACTTTTCCCCTTGTCCGTTCTAGTTATTCGTTTCGAGCATCAGAACTGCGAAAATTTTGAGTTTCTCAAGCGTTTCTTACCTCCAAACTGCCATATCTCGCGAACGGATTGACCAATCCGCAAAATTTCTGTTGCATCTGAAAGTAGAAACTCGCCCGATTACAACGGTATGCGTACTTTTCCCCTAGGCCGTTCTAGTTATTCGTTTCGAGCATGAGAACTGCGAAAATTTTGAGTTTCTCAAGCGTTTCTTACCTACAAACTGCCATATCTCGCGAACGGATTGACCAATCCGCAAAATTTCTGTTGCATCTGAAAGTAGAAACTCGCCCGATTACAACGGTATGCGTACTTTTCCCCTAGGCCTTTCTAGTTATTCGTTTCGAGCATGAGAACTGCGAAAATTTTGGGTTTCTCAAGCGTTGCTTACCTCCAAACTGCCATATCTCGCGAACGGATTGACCAATTCGCAAAATTTCTGTTGCATCTGAAAGTAGAAACTCGCCTGATTACAACGGTATGCGTACTTTTCCCCTAGTCCGTCCTAGTTATTCGTTTCGAGCATCAGAACTGCGAAAATTTTGGGTTTCTCAAGCGTTTCTGACCTCCAAACTAGCATATCTCGCGAACGGATTGACCAATCCGCAAAATTTCTGTTGCATCTGAAAGTAGAAACTCGCCCGATTACAACGGTATGCGTACTCTTCCCCTAGGCCGTTCTAGTTATTCGTTTCGAGCATCAGAACTGCGAAAATTTTGAGTTTCTCAAGCGTTTCTTACCTACAAACTGCCATATCTCGCGAACGGATTGACCAATCCGCAAAATTTCTGTTGCATCTGAAAGTAGAAACTCGCCCGATTACAACGGTATGCGTACTTTTCCCCTAGTCCGTTCTAGTTATTCGTTTCGAGCATCAGAACTGCGAAAATTTTGAGTTTCTCAAGCGTTTCTGACCTCCAAACTAGCATATCTCGCGAACGGATTGACCAATCCGCAAAATTTCTGTGGCATCTGAAAGTAGAAACTCGCCCGATTACAACGGTATGCGTACTTTTCCCCTAGGCCGTTCTAGTTATTCGTTTCGAGCATCAGAACTGAGAAAATTTTGAGTTTCTCAAGCGTTTCTGACCTCCAAACTGCCATATCTCGCGAACGGATTGACCAAACCGCAAAATTTCTGTTGCATCTGAACGTAGAAACTCGCCCGATTACAACGGTATGCGTACTTTTCCCCCAGTCCGTTCTAGTTATTCGTTTCGAGCATCAGAACTGCGAAAATTTTGAGTTTCTCAAGCGTTTCTTACCTCCAAACTGCCATATCTCGCGAACGGATTGACGAATCCGCAAAATTTCTGTTGCATCTGAAAGTAGAAACTCGCCCGATTACAACGGTATGCGTACTTTTCCTCTAGGCCGTTCTAGTTATTCGTTTCGAGCATCAGAACTGCGAAAATGTTGAGTTTCACAAGCGTTTCTTACCTACAAACTGCCATATCTCGCGAACGGATTGACCAATCCGCAAAATTTCTGTTGCATCTGAAAGTAGAAACTCGCCCGATTACAACGGTATGCGTACTTTTCCCCTACGCCGTTCTAGTTATTCGTTTCGAGCATCAGAACTGCGAAAATTTTGAGTTTCTCAAGCGTTTCTTACCTACAAACTGCCATATCTCGCGAACGGATTGACCAATCCGCAAAATTTCTATTGCATCTGAAAGTAGAAACTCGCCCGATTACAACGGTATGCGTACTTTTCCCCTAGGCCGTTCTAGTTATTCGTTTCGAGCATCAGAACTGCGAAAATTTTGAGTTTCTCAAGCGTTTCTTACCTCCAAACTGCCATATCTCGCGAACGGATTGACCAATCCGCAAAATTTCTGTTGCATCTGAAAGTAGAAACTCGCCCGATTACAACGGTATGCGTACTTTTCCCCTAGGCCGTTCTAGTTATTCGTTTCGAGCATGAGAACTGCGAAAATTTTGAGTTTCTCAAGCGTTTCTTACCTACAAACTGCCATATCTCGCGAACGGATTGACCAATCCGCAAAATTTCTGTTGCATCTGAAAGTAGAAACTCGCCTGATTACAACGGTATGCGTACTTTTCCCCTAGTCCGTCCTAGTTATTCGTTTCGAGCATCAGAACTGCGAAAATTTTGAGTTTCTCAAGCGTTTCTGACCTCCAAACTAGCATATCTCGCGAACGGATTGACCAATCCGCAAAATTTCTGTGGCATCTGAAAGTAGAAACTCGCCCGATTACAACGGTATGCGTACTTTTCCCCTAGGCCGTTCTAGTTATTCGTTTCGAGCATCAGAACTGAGAAAATTTTGAGTTTCTCAAGCGTTTCTGACCTCCAAACTGCCATATCTCGCGAACGGATTGACCAAACCGCAAAATTTCTGTTGCATCTGAACGTAGAAACTCGCCCGATTACAACGGTATGCGTACTTTTCCCCCAGTCCGTTCTAGTTATTCGTTTCGAGCATCAGAACTGCGAAAATTTTGAGTTTCTCAAGCGTTTCTTACCTCAAAACTGCCATATCTCGCGAACGGATTGACGAATCCGCAAAATTTCTGTTGCATCTGAAAGTAGAAACTCGCCCGATTACAACGGTATGCGTACTTTTCCCCTAGGCCGTTCTAGTTATTCGTTTCGAGCATCAGAACTGCGAAAATGTTGAGTTTCACAAGCGTTTCTTACCTACAAACTGCCATATCTCGCGAACGGATTGACCAATCCGCAAAATTTCTGTTGCATCTGAAAGTAGAAACTCGCCCGATTGCAACGGTGTGCGTACTTTTCCCCTAGGCCGTTCTAGTTATGCTTGTCGAGCAACAGAACTGCGAAAATTTTGAGTTTCTCGAGCGGTTCTTACTTCCAAACTGCCATATCTCGCGAACGGATTGACCAATCCGCAAAATTTCTGTTGCATCTGAAAGTAGAAACTCGCCCGATTGCAACGGTATGCGTACTTTTCCCCTAGGCCGTTCTAGTTATTCGTTTCGAGCATCAGAAATGCGAAAATTTTGAGTTTCTCAAGCGTTTCTTACCTCCAAACTGCCATATCTCGCGAACGGATTGACCAATCCGCAAAATTTCTGTTGCATCTGAAAGTAGAAACTCGCCCGATTACAACGGTATGCGTACTTTTCCCCTAGGCCGTTCTAGTTATTCGTTTCGAGCATGAGAACTGCGAAAATTTTGAGTTTCTCAAGCGTTTCTTACCTACAAACTGCCATATCTCGCGAACGGATTGACCAATTCGCAAAATTTCTGTTGCATCTGAAAGTAGAAACTCGCCTGATTACAACGGTATGCGTACTTTTCCCCTAGTCCGTTCTAGTTATTCGTTTCGAGCATCAGAACTGCGAAAATTTTGGGTTTCTCAAGCGTTGCTTACCTACAAACTGCCATATCTCGCGAACGGATTGACCAATTCGTAAAATTTCTGTTGCATCTGAAAGTAGAAACTCGCCTGATTACAACGGTATGCGTACTTTTCCCCTAGGCCTTTCTAGTTATTCGTTTCGAGCATGAGAACTGCGAAAATTTTGGGTTTCTCAAGCGTTGCTTACCTCCAAACTGCCATATCTCGCGAACGGATTGACCAATTCGCAAAATTTCTGTTGCATCTGAAAGTAGAAACTCGCCTGATTACAACGGTATGCGTACTTTTCCCCTAGTCCGTTCTAGTTATTCGTTTCGAGCATCAGAACTGCGAAAATTTTGAGTTTCTCAAGCGTTTCTGACCTCCAAACTAGCATATCTCGCGAACGGTTTGACCAATCCGCAAAATTTCTGTGGCATCTGAAAGTAGAAACTCGCCCGATTACAACGGTATGCGTACTTTTCCCCTAGTCCGTTCTAGTTATTCGTTTCGAGCATCAGAACTGCGAAAATTTTGAGTTTCTCAAGCGTTTCTGACCTCCAAACTAGCATATCTCGCGAACGGATTGACCAATCCGCAAAATTTCTGTGGCATCTGAAAGTAGAAACTCGCCCGATTACAACGGTATGCGTACTTTTCCCCTAGGCCGTTCTAGTTATTCGTTTCGAGCATCAGAACTGAGAAAATTTTGAGTTTCTCAAGCGTTTCTGACCTCCAAACTGCCATATCTCGCGAACGGATTGACCAAACCGCAAAATTTCTGTTGCATCTGAACGTAGAAACTCGCCCGATTACAACGGTATGCGTACTTTTCCCCCAGTCCGTTCTAGTTATTCGTTTCGAGCATCAGAACTGCGAAAATTTTGAGTTTCTCAAGCGTTTCTTACCTCCAAACTGCCATATCTCGCGAACGGATTGACGAATCCGCAAAATTTCTGTTGCATCTGAAAGTAGAAACTCGCCCGATTACAACGGTATGCGTACTTTTCCCCTAGGCCGTTCTAGTTATTCGTTTCGAGCATCAGCACTGCGAAAATGTTGAGTTTCACAAGCGTTTCTTATCTACAAACTGCCATATCTCGCGAACGGATTGACCAATCCGCAAAATTTCTGTTGCATCTGAAAGTAGAAACTCGCCCGATTACAACGGTATGCGTTCTTTTCCCCTAGACCGTTCTAGTTATGCTTGTCGAGCATCAGAACTGCGAAAATTTTGAGTTTCTCAAGCGTTTCTTACTTCCAAACTGCCATATCTCGCGAACGGATTGACCAATCTCCAAAATTTCTTTGCATCTGAAAGTAGAAAGTCGCCCGATTCCAACGGTATGCGTACTTTCCCCCTAGACCGTTCTAGTTATGCTTGTCGAGCATCAGAACTGCGAAAATTTTGAGTTTCTCAAGCGTTTCTTACCTCCAAACTGCCATATCTCGCGAACGGATTGACTAATCCGCAAAATTTCTGTTGCATCTGAAAGTAGAAACTCGCCCGATTACAACGGTATGCGTACTTTTTCCCTAGTCCGTTCTAGTTATTCGTTTCGAGCATCAGAACTGCGAAAATTTTGAGTTTCTCAAGCGTTTCTGACCTCCAAACTAGCATATCTCGCGAACGGATTGACCAATCCGCAAAATTTCTGTTGCATCTGAAAGTAGAAACTCGCCCGATTACAACGGTATGCGTACTTTTCCCCTAGGCCTTTCTAGTTATTCGTTTCGAGCATGAGAACTGCGAAAATTTTGGGTTTCTCAAGCGTTGCTTACCTCCAAACTGCCATATCTCGCGAACGGATTGACCAATCCGCAAAATTTCTGTTGCATCTGAAAGTAAAAACTCGCCCGATTACAACACTATGCGTAGTTTTCCCCTAGGCCGTTCTAGTTATTCGTTTCGATCATCAGAACTGCGAAAATTTTGAGTTTCTCAAGCGTTTCTTACGTCCAAACTGCCATATCTCGCGAACGGATTGACCAATCCGCAAAATTTCTGTTGCATCTGAAAGTAGAAACTCGCCCGATTACAACCCTATGCGTACTTTTCCCCTAGGCCGTTCTAGTTATGCTTGTCGAGCATCAGAACTGCGAAAATTTTGAGTTTCTCGAGCGTTTCTTACCTCCAAACTGCCATATCTCGCGAACGGATTGACCAATCCGCAAAATTTCTGTTGCACCTGAAAGTAGAAACTCGCCCGATTACAACGGTATGCGTACTTTTCCCCTAGCCCGTTCTAGTTATTCGTTTCGAGCAACAGAACTGCGAAAATTTTGAGTTTTTCAAGCGTTGCTTACCTCCAAACTGCCATATCTCGCGAGCGGATTGACCAATCCGCAAAATTTCTGTTGCATCTGAAAGTAGAAACTCGCCCGATTACAACGGTGTGCGTACTTTTCCCCTAGGCCGTTCTAGTTATGCTTGTCGAGCATCAGAACTGCGAAAATTTTGAGTTTCTCGAGCGTTTCTTACCTCCAAACTGCCATATCTCGCGAACGGATTGACCAATCCGCAAAATTTCTGTTGCATCTGAAAGTAGAAACTCCCCCGACTACAACACTATGCGTACATTTCCCCTAGGCCGTTCTAGTTATTCGTTTCGAGCATCAGAACTGCGAAAATTTTGAGTTTCTCAAGCGTTTCTTACTTCCAAACTGCCATATCTCGCAAACGGATTGGCCAATCCGCAAAATTTCTGTTGCATCTGGAAGTAGAAACTCGCCCGATTATAACACTATGCGTACTTTTCCCCTAAGCCGTTCTAGTTATTCGTTTCGAGCATCAGAATTGCGAAAATTTTGAGTTTCTCCTGCGTTTCTTACCTCCCAACTGCCATAACTCGCGAACGGATTGACCAATCCGCAAAATTTCTGTTGCATCTGAAAGTAGAAACTCGCCCGATTACAACGGTGTGCGTACTTTTCCCCTAGCCCGTTCTAGTTATTCGTTTCGAGCAACAGAACTGCGAAAATTTTGAGTTTCTCGAGCGGTTCTTACTTCCAAACTGCCATATCTCGCGAACGGATTGACCAATCCGCAAAATTTCTGTTGCATCTGAAAGTAGAAACTCGCCCGATTGCAACGGTGTGCGTACTTTAACCCCTAGGCCGTTCTAGTTATGCTTGTCGAGCATCAGAACTGCGAAAATTTTGAGTTTCTCGAGCGGTTCTTAACTCCAAACTGCCATATCTCGCGAACGGATTGACCAATCCGCAAAATTTCTGTTGCATCTGAAAGTAGAAACTCGCCCGATTACAACACTATGCGTACTTTTCCCCTAGGCCGTTCTAGTTATTCGTTTCGAGCATCAGAACTGCGAAAATTTTGAGTTTCTCAAGCGTTTCTTACTTCCAAACTGCCATATCTCGCGAACGAATTGACCAATCCGCAAAATTTCTGTTGCATCTGAAAGTAGAAACTCGCCCGATTACAATACTATGCGTACTTTTCCCCTAGGCCGTTCTAGTTATTCGTTTCGAGCATCAGAACTGCGAAAATTTTGAGTTTTTCAAGCGTTGCTTACCTCCAAACTGCCATATCTCGCGAACGGATTGACCAATCCGCAAAATTTCTGTTGCATCAGAAAGTAGAAACTCGCCCGATTGCAACGGTGTGCGTACTTTAACCCCTAGGCCGTTCTAGTTATGCTTGTCGAGCATCAGAACTGCGAAAATTTTGAGTTTTTCAAGCGTTTCTTACCTACAAACTGCCATATCTCGCGAACGGATTGACCAATCCGCAAAATTTCTGTTGCATCTGAAAGTAGAAACTCGCCCGATTACAACGGTATGCGTACTTTTACCCTAGGCCTTTCTAGTTATTCGTTTCGAGCATGAGAACTGCGAAAATTTTGGGTTTCTCAAGCGTTGCTTACCTCCAAACTGCCATATCTCGCGAACGGATTGACCAATTCGCAAAATTTCTGTTGCATCTGAAAGTAGAAACTCGCCTGATTACAACGGTATGCGTACTTTTCCCCTAGTCCGTTCTAGTTATTCGTTTCGAGCATCAGAACTGCGAAAATTTTGGGTTTCTCAAGCGTTTCTGACCTCCAAACTAGCATATCTCGCGAACGGATTGACCAATCCGCAAAATTTCTGTTGCATCTGAAAGTAGAAACTCGCCCGATTACAACGGTATGCGTGCTTTTCCCCTAGGCCGTTCTAGTTATTCGTTTCGAGCATCAGAACTGCGAAAATTTTGAGTTTCTCAAGCGTTTCTTACCTACAAACTGCCATATCTCGCGAACGGATTGACCAATCCGCAAAATTTCTGTTGCATCTGAAAGTAGAAACTCGCCCGATTACAACGGTATGCGTACTTTAACCCCTAGGCCGTTCTAGTTATGCTTGTCGAGCATCAGAACTGCGAAAATTTTGAGTTTCTCGAGCGGTTCTTAACTCCAAACTGCCATATCTCGCGAACGGATTGACCAATCCGCAAAATTTCTGTTGCATCTGAAAGTAGAAACTCGCCCGATTACAACACTATGCGTACTTTTCCCCTAGGCCGTTCTAGTTATTCGTTTCGAGCATCAGAACTGCGAAAATTTTGAGTTTCTCAAGCGTTTCTTACTTCCAAACTGCCATATCTCGCGAACGAATTGACCAATCCGCAAAATTTCTGTTGCATCTGAAAGTAGAAACTCGCCCGATTACAATACTATGCGTACTTTTCCCCTAGGCCGTTCTAGTTATTCGTTTCGAGCATCAGAACTGCGAAAATTTTGAGTTTTTCAAGCGTTGCTTACCTCCAAACTGCCATATCTCGCGAACGGATTGACCAATCCGCAAAATTTCTGTTGCATCAGAAAGTAGAAACTCGCCCGATTGCAACGGTGTGCGTACTTTAACCCCTAGGCCGTTCTAGTTATGCTTGTCGAGCATCAGAACTGCGAAAATTTTGAGTTTTTCAAGCGTTTCTTACCTACAAACTGCCATATCTCGCGAACGGATTGACCAATCCGCAAAATTTCTGTTGCATCTGAAAGTAGAAACTCGCCCGATTACAACGGTATGCGTACTTTTACCCTAGGCCTTTCTAGTTATTCGTTTCGAGCATGAGAACTGCGAAAATTTTGGGTTTCTCAAGCGTTGCTTACCTCCAAACTGCCATATCTCGCGAACGGATTGACCAATTCGCAAAATTTCTGTTGCATCTGAAAGTAGAAACTCGCCTGATTACAACGGTATGCGTACTTTTCCCCTAGTCCGTTCTAGTTATTCGTTTCGAGCATCAGAACTGCGAAAATTTTGGGTTTCTCAAGCGTTTCTGACCTCCAAACTAGCATATCTCGCGAACGGATTGACCAATCCGCAAAATTTCTGTTGCATCTGAAAGTAGAAACTCGCCCGATTACAACGGTATGCGTGCTTTTCCCCTAGGCCGTTCTAGTTATTCGTTTCGAGCATCAGAACTGCGAAAATTTTGAGTTTCTCAAGCGTTTCTTACCTACAAACTGCCATATCTCGCGAACGGATTGACCAATCCGCAAAATTTCTGTTGCATCTGAAAGTAGAAACTCGCCCGATTACAACGGTATGCGTACTTTTCCCCTAGTCCGTTCTAGTTATTCGTTTCGAGCATCAGAACTGCGAAAATTTTGAGTTTCTCAAGCGTTTCTGACCTCCAAACTAGCATATCTCGCGAACGGATTGACCAATCCGCAAAATTTCTGTGGCATCTGAAAGTAGAAACTCGCCCGATTACAACGGTATGCGTACTTTTCCCCTAGGCCGTTCTAGTTATTCGTTTCGAGCATCAGAACTGAGAAAATTTTGAGTTTCTCAAGCGTTTCTGACCTCCAAACTGCCATATCTCGCGAACGGATTGACCGAACCGCAAAATTTCTGTTGCATCTGAACGTAGAAACTCGCCCGATTACAACGGTATGCGTACTTTTCCCCCAGTCCGTTCTAGTTATTCGTTTCGAGCATCAGAACTGCGAAAATTTTGAGTTTCTCAAGCGTTTCTTACCTCCAAACTGCCATAACTCGCGAACGGATTGACGAATCCGCAAAATTTCTGTTGCATCTGAAAGTAGAAACTCGCCCGATTACAACGGTATGCGTACTTTTCCTCTAGGCCGTACTAGTTATTCGTTTCGAGCATCAGAACTGCGAAAATGTTGAGTTTCACAAGCGTTTCTTACCTACAAACTGCCATATCTCGCGAACGGATTGACCAATCCGCAAAATTTCTGTTGCATCTGAAAGTAGAATCTCGCCCGATTACAACGGTATGCGTACTTTTCCTCTAGGCCGTTCTAGTTATTCGTTTCGAGCATCAGAACTGCGAAAATGTTGAGTTTCACAAGCGTTTCTTACCTACAAACTGCCATATCTCGCGAACGGATTGACCAATCCGCAAAATTTCTGTTGCATCTGAAAGTAGAAACTCGCCCGATTACAACGGTATGCGTACTTTTCCCCTACGCCGTTCTAGTTATTCGTTTCGAGCATCAGAACTGCGAAAATTTTGGGTTTCTCAAGCGTTGCTTACCTCCAAACTGCCATATCTCGCGAACGGATTGACCAATTCGCAAAATTTCTGTTGCATCTGAAAGTAGAAACTCGCCTGATTACAACGGTATGCGTACTTTTCCCCTAGTCCGTTCTAGTTATTCGTTTCGAGCATCAGAACTGCGAAAATTTTGGGTTTCTCAAGCGTTTCTGACCTCCAAACTAGCATATCTCGCGAACGGATTGACCAATCCGCAAAATTTCTGTTGCATCTGAAAGTAGAAACTCGCCCGATTACAACGGTATGCGTGCTTTTCCCCTAGGCCGTTCTAGTTATTCGTTTCGAGCATCAGAACTGCGAAAATTTTGAGTTTCTCAAGCGTTTCTTACCTACAAACTGCCATATCTCGCGAACGGATTGACCAATCCGCAAAATTTCTGTTGCATCTGAAAGTAGAAACTCGCCCGATTACAACGGTATGCGTACTTTTCCCCTAGTCCGTTCTAGTTATTCGTTTCGAGCATCAGAACTGCGAAAATTTTGAGTTTCTCAAGCGTTTCTGACCTCCAAACTAGCATATCTCGCGAACGGATTGACCAATCCGCAAAATTTCTGTGGCATCTGAAAGTAGAAACTCGCCCGATTACAACGGTATGCGTACTTTTCCCCTAGGCCGTTCTAGTTATTCGTTTCGAGCATCAGAACTGAGAAAATTTTGAGTTTCTCAAGCGTTTCTGACCTCCAAACTGCCATATCTCGCGAACGGATTGACCGAACCGCAAAATTTCTGTTGCATCTGAACGTAGAAACTCGCCCGATTACAACGGTATGCGTACTTTTCCCCCAGTCCGTTCTAGTTATTCGTTTCGAGCATCAGAACTGCGAAAATTTTGAGTTTCTCAAGCGTTTCTTACCTCCAAACTGCCATAACTCGCGAACGGATTGACGAATCCGCAAAATTTCTGTTGCATCTGAAAGTAGAAACTCGCCCGATTACAACGGTATGCGTACTTTTCCTCTAGGCCGTTCTAGTTATTCGTTTCGAGCATCAGAACTGCGAAAATGTTGAGTTTCACAAGCGTTTCTTACCTACAAACTGCCATATCTCGCGAACGGATTGACCAATCCGCAAAATTTCTGTTGCATCTGAAAGTAGAAACTCGCCCGATTACAACGGTATGCGTACTTTTCCCCTACGCCGTTCTAGTTATTCGTTTCGAGCATCAGAACTGCGAAAATTTTGAGTTTCTCAAGCGTTTCTTACCTACAAACTGCCATATCTCGCGAACGGATTGACCAATCCGCAAAATTTCTGTTGCATCTGAAAGTAGAAACTCGCCCGATTACAACGGTATGCGTACTTTTCCCCTAGGCCGTTCTAGTTATTCGTTTCGAGCATCAGAAATGCGAAAATTTTGAGTTTCTCAAGCGTTTCTTACATCCAAACTGCCATATCTCGCGAACGGATTGAGCAGTCCGCAAAATTTGTGTTGCCTCTGAAAGTAGAAACTCGCCCGATTACAACGGTATGGGTACTTTTCCCCCAGTCCGTTCTAGTTATTCGTTTCGAGCATCAGAACTGCGAAAATTTTGGGTTTCTCAAGCGTTGCTTACCTCCAAACTGCCATATCTCGCGAACGGATTGACCAATTCGCAAAATTTCTGTTGCATCTGAAAGTAGAAACTCGCCTGATTACAACGGTATGCGTACTTTTCCCCTAGTCCGTTCTAGTTATTCGTTTCGAGCATCAGAACTGCGAAAATTTTGGGTTTCTCAAGCGTTTCTGACCTCCAAACTAGCATATCTCGCGAACGGATTGACCAATCCGCAAAATTTCTGTTGCATCTGAAAGTAGAAACTCGCCCGATTACAACGGTATGCGTGCTTTTCCCCTAGGCCGTTCTAGTTATTCGTTTCGAGCATCAGAACTGCGAAAATTTTGAGTTTCTCAAGCGTTTCTTACCTACAAACTGCCATATCTCGCGAACGGATTGACCAATCCGCAAAATTTCTGTTGCATCTGAAAGTAGAAACTCGCCCGATTACAACGGTATGCGTACTTTTCCCCTAGTCCGTTCTAGTTATTCGTTTCGAGCATCAGAACTGCGAAAATTTTGAGTTTCTCAAGCGTTTCTGACCTCCAAACTAGCATATCTCGCGAACGGATTGACCAATCCGCAAAATTTCTGTGGCATCTGAAAGTAGAAACTCGCCCGATTACAACGGTATGCGTACTTTTCCCCTAGGCCGTTCTAGTTATTCGTTTCGAGCATCAGAACTGAGAAAATTTTGAGTTTCTCAAGCGTTTCTGACCTCCAAACTGCCATATCTCGCGAACGGATTGACCAATCCGCAAAATTTCTGTTGCATCTGAAAGTAGAAACTCGCCCGATTACAACGGTATGCGTACTTTTCCTCTAGGCCGTTCTAGTTATTCGTTTCGAGCATCAGAACTGCGAAAATGTTGAGTTTCACAAGCGTTTCTTACCTACAAACTGCCATATCTCGCGAACGGATTGACCAATCCGCAAAATTTCCGTTGCATCTGAAAGTAGAAACTCGCCCGATTACAACGGTATGCGTACTTTTCCTCTAGGCCGTTCTAGTTATTCGTTTCGAGCATCAGAACTGCGAAAATGTTGAGTTTCACAAGCGTTTCTTACCTACAAACTGCCATATCTCGCGAACGGATTGACCAATCCGCAAAATTTCTGTTGCATCTGAAAGTAGAAACTCGCCCGATTACAACGGTATGCGTACTTTTCCCCTACGCCGTTCTAGTTATTCGTTTCGAGCATCAGAACTGCGAAAATTTTGAGTTTCTCAAGCGTTTCTTACCTACAAACTGCCATATCTCGCGAACGGATTGACCAATCCGCAAAATTTCTGTTGCATCTGAAAGTAGAAACTCGCCCGATTACAACGGTATGCGTACTTTTCCCCTAGGCCGTTCTAGTTATTCGTTTCGAGCATCAGAAATGCGAAAATTTTGAGTTTCTCAAGCGTTTCTTACATCCAAACTGCCATATCTCGCGAACGGATTGAGCAGTCCGCAAAATTTGTGTTGCCTCTGAAAGTAGAAACTCGCCCGATTACAACGGTATGGGTACTTTTCCCCCAGTCCGTCCTAGTTATTCGTTTCGAGCATCAGAACTGCGAAAATTTTGGGTTTCTCAAGCGTTGCTTACCTCCAAACTGCCATATCTCGCGAACGGATTGACCAATTCGCAAAATTTCTGTTGCATCTGAAAGTAGAAACTCGCCTGATTACAACGGTATGCGTACTTTTCCCCTAGTCCGTTCTAGTTATTCGTTTCGAGCATCAGAACTGCGAAAATTTTGGGTTTCTCAAGCGTTTCTGACCTCCAAACTAGCATATCTCGCGAACGGATTGACCAATCCGCAAAATTTCTGTTGCATCTGAAAGTAGAAACTCGCCCGATTACAACGGTATGCGTGCTTTTCCCCTAGGCCGTTCTAGTTATTCGTTTCGAGCATCAGAACTGCGAAAATTTTGAGTTTCTCAAGCGTTTCTTACCTACAAACTGCCATATCTCGCGAACGGATTGACCAATCCGCAAAATTTCTGTTGCATCTGAAAGTAGAAACTCGCCCGATTACAACGGTATGCGTACTTTTCCCCTAGTCCGTTCTAGTTATTCGTTTCGAGCATCAGAACTGCGAAAATTTTGAGTTTCTCAAGCGTTTCTGACCTCCAAACTAGCATATCTCGCGAACGGATTGACCAATCCGCAAAATTTCTGTGGCATCTGAAAGTAGAAACTCGCCCGATTACAACGGTATGCGTACTTTTCCCCTAGGCCGTTCTAGTTATTCGTTTCGAGCATCAGAACTGAGAAAATTTTGAGTTTCTCAAGCGTTTCTGACCTCCAAACTGCCATATCTCGCGAACGGATTGACCGAACCGCAAAATTTCTGTTGCATCTGAACGTAGAAACTCGCCCGATTACAACGGTATGCGTACTTTTCCCCCAGTCCGTTCTAGTTATTCGTTTCGAGCATCAGAACTGCGAAAATTTTGAGTTTCTCAAGCGTTTCTTACCTCCAAACTGCCATAACTCGCGAACGGATTGACGAATCCGCAAAATTTCTGTTGCATCTGAAAGTAGAAACTCGCCCGATTACAACGGTATGCGTACTTTTCCTCTAGGCCGTTCTAGTTATTCGTTTCGAGCATCAGAACTGCGAAAATGTTGAGTTTCACAAGCGTTTCTTACCTACAAACTGCCATATCTCGCGAACGGATTGACCAATCCGCAAAATTTCTGTTGCATCTGAAAGTAGAAACTCGCCCGATTACAACGGTATGCGTACTTTTCCTCTAGGCCGTTCTAGTTATTCGTTTCGAGCATCAGAACTGCGAAAATGTTGAGTTTCACAAGCGTTTCTTACCTACAAACTGCCATATCTCGCGAACGGATTGACCAATCCGCAAAATTTCTGTTGCATCTGAAAGTAGAAACTCGCCCGATTACAACGGTATGCGTACTTTTCCCCTACGCCGTTCTAGTTATTCGTTTCGAGCATCAGAACTGCGAAAATTTTGAGTTTCTCAAGCGTTTCTTACCTACAAACTGCCATATCTCGCGAACGGATTGACCAATCCGCAAAATTTCTGTTGCATCTGAAAGTAGAAACTCGCCCGATTACAACGGTATGCGTACTTTTCCCCTAGGCCGTTCTAGTTATTCGTTTCGAGCATCAGAAATGCGAAAATTTTGAGTTTCTCAAGCGTTTCTTACATCCAAACTGCCATATCTCGCGAACGGATTGAGCAGTCCGCAAAATTTGTGTTGCCTCTGAAAGTAGAAACTCGCCCGATTACAACGGTATGGGTACTTTTCCCCCAGTCCGTTCTAGTTATTCGTTTCGAGCATCAGAACTGCGAAAATTTTGGGTTTCTCAAGCGTTGCTTACCTCCAAACTGCCATATCTCGCGAACGGATTGACCAATTCGCAAAATTTCTGTTGCATCTGAAAGTAGAAACTCGCCTGATTACAACGGTATGCGTACTTTTCCCCTAGTCCGTTCTAGTTATTCGTTTCGAGCATCAGAACTGCGAAAATTTTGGGTTTCTCAAGCGTTTCTGACCTCCAAACTAGCATATCTCGCGAACGGATTGACCAATCCGCAAAATTTCTGTTGCATCTGAAAGTAGAAACTCGCCCGATTACAACGGTATGCGTACTTTTCCCCTAGGCCGTTCTAGTTATTCGTTTCGAGCATCAGAACTGCGAAAATTTTGAGTTTCTCAAGCGTTTCTTACCTACAAACTGCCATATCTCGCGAACGGATTGACCAATCCGCAAAATTTCTGTTGCATGTGAAAGTAGAAACTCGCCCGATTACAACGGTATGCGTACTTTTCCCCTAGTCCGTTCTAGTTATTCGTTTCGAGCATCAGAACTGCGAAAATTTTGAGTTTCTCAAGCGTTTCTGACCTCCAAACTAGCATATCTCGCGAACGGATTGACCAATCCGCAAAATTTCTGTTGCATCTGAAAGTAGAAACTCGCCCGATTACAACGGTATGCGTACTTTTCCCCTAGGCCGTTCTAGTTATTCGTTTCGAGCATCAGAACTGCGAAAATTTTGAGTTTCTCAAGCGTTTCTTACCTACAAACTGCCATATCTCGCGAACGGATTGACCAATCCGCAAAATTTCTGTTGCATGTGAAAGTAGAAACTCGCCCGATTACAACGGTATGCGTACTTTTCCCCTAGTCCGTTCTAGTTATTCGTTTCGAGCATCAGAACTGCGAAAATTTTGAGTTTCTCAAGCGTTTCTGACCTCCAAACTAGCATATCTCGCGAACGGATTGACCAATCCGCAAAATTTCTGTGGCATCTGAAAGTAGAAACTCGCCCGATTACAACGGTATGCGTACTTTTCCCCTAGGCCGTTCTAGTTATTCGTTTCGAGCATCAGAACTGAGAAAATTTTGAGTTTCTCAAGCGTTTCTGACCTCCAAACTGCCATATCTCGCGAACGGATTGACCAAACCGCAAAATTTCTGTTGCATCTGAACGTAGAAACTCGCCCGATTACAACGGTATGCGTACTTTTTCCCCAGTCCGTTCTAGTTATTCGTTTCGAGCATCAGAACTGCGAAAATTTTGAGTTTCTCAAGCGTTTCTTACCTCCAAACTGCCATATCTCGCGAACGGATTGACGAATCCGCAAAATTTCTGTTGCATCTGAAAGTAGAAACTCGCCCGATTACAACGGTATGCGTACTTTTCCCCTAGGCCGTTCTAGTTATTCGTTTCGAGCATCAGAACTGCGAAAATGTTGAGTTTCACAAGCGTTTCTTACCTACAAACTGCCATATCTCGCGAACGGATTGACCAATCCGCAAAATTTCTGTTGCATCTGAAAGTAGAAACTCGCCCGATTACAACGGTATGCGTTCTTTTCCCCTAGACCGTTGTAGTTATGCTTGTCGAGCATCAGAACTGCGAAAATTTTGAGTTTCTCAAGCGTTTCTTACTTCCAAACTGCCATATCTCGCGAACGGATTGACCAATCTCCAAAATTTCTCTGCATCTGAAAGTAGAAAGTCGCCCGATTCCAACGGTATGCGTACTTTCCCCCTAGACCGTTCTAGTTATGCTTGTCGAGCATCAGAACTGCGAAAATTTTGAGTTTCTCAAGCGTTTCTTACCTCCAAACTGCCATATCTCGCGAACGGATTGACTAATCCGCAAAATTTCTGTTGCATCTGAAAGTAGAAACTCGCCCGATTACAACGGTATGCGTACTTTTTCCCTAGTCCGTTCTAGTTATTCGTTTCGAGCATCAGAACTGCGAAAATTTTGAGTTTCTCAAGCGTTTCTGACCTCCAAACTAGCATATCTCGCGAACGGATTGACCAATCCGCAAAATTTCTGTTGCATCTGAAAGTAGAAACTCGCCCGATTACAACGGTATGCGTACTTTTCCCCTAGGCCTTTCTAGTTATTCGTTTCGAGCATGAGAACTGCGAAAATTTTGGGTTTCTCAAGCGTTGCTTACCTCCAAACTGCCATATCTCGCGAACGGATTGACCAATCCGCAAAATTTCTGTTGCATCTGAAAGTAAAAACTCGCCCGATTACAACACTATGCGTAGTTTTCCCCTAGGCCGTTCTAGTTATTCGTTTCGATCATCAGAACTGCGAAAATTTTGAGTTTCTCAAGCGTTTCTTACCTCCAAACTGCCATATCTCGCGAACGGATTGACCAATCCGCAAAATTTCTGTTGCATCTGAAAGTAGAAACTCGCCCGATTACAATACTATGCGTACTTTTCCCCTAGGCCGTTCTAGTTATTCGTTTCGAGCATCAGAACTGCGAAAATTTTGAGTTTCTCAAGCGTTTCTTACCTCCAAACTGCCACATCTCGCGAACGGATTGACCAATCCGCAAAATTTCTGTTGCATCTGAAAGTAGAAACTCGCCCGATTACAACCCTATGCGTACTTTTCCCCTAGGCCGTTCTAGTTATGCTTGTCGAGCATCAGAACTGCGAAAATTTTGAGTTTCTCAAGCGTTTCTTACGTCCAAACTGCCATATCTCGCGAACGGATTGACCAATCCGCAAAATTTCTGTTGCATCTGAAAGTAGAAACTCGCCCGATTACAACCCTATGCGTACTTTTCCCCTAGGCCGTTCTAGTTATGCTTGTCGAGCATCAGAACTGCGAAAATTTTGAGTTTCTCGAGCGTTTCTTACCTCCAAACTGCCATATCTCGCGAACGGATTGACCAATCCGCAAAATTTCTGTTGCATCTGAAAGTAGAAACTCGCCCGATTACAACGGTATGCGTACTTTTCCCCTAGCCCGTTCTAGTTATTCGTTTCGAGCAACAGAACTGCGAAAATTTTGAGTTTTTCAAGCGTTGCTTACCTCCAAACTGCCATATCTCGCGAGCGGATTGACCAATCCGCAAAATTTCTGTTGCATCTGAAAGTAGAAACTCGCCCGATTACAACGGTGTGCGTACTTTTCCCCTAGGCCGTTCTAGTTATGCTTGTCGAGCATCAGAACTGCGAAAATTTTGAGTTTCTCGAGCGTTTCTTACCTCCAAACTGCCATATCTCGCGAACGGATTGACCAATCCGCAAAATTTCTGTTGCATCTGAAAGTAGAAACTCCCCCGACTACAACACTATGCGTACATTTCCCCTAGGCCGTTCTAGTTATTCGTTTCGAGCATCAGAACTGCGAAAATTTTGAGTTTCTCAAGCGTTTCTTACTTCCAAACTGCCATATCTCGCAAACGGATTGACCAATCCGCAAAATTTCTGTTGCATCTGGAAGTAGAAACTCGCCCGATTATAACACTATGCGTACTTTTCCCCTAAGCCGTTCTAGTTATTCGTTTCGAGCATCAGAATTGCGAAAATTTTGAGTTTCTCCTGCGTTTCTTACCTCCCAACTGCCATAACTCGCGAACGGATTGACCAATCCGCAAAATTTCTGTTGCATCTGAAAGTAGAAACTCGCCCGATTACAACGGTGTGCGTACTTTTCCCCTAGCCCGTTCTAGTTATTCGTTTCGAGCAACAGAACTGCGAAAATTTTGAGTTTCTCGAGCGGTTCTTACTTCCAAACTGCCATATCTCGCGAACGGATTGACCAATCCGCAAAATTTCTGTTGCATCTGAAAGTAGAAACTCGCCCGATTGCAACGGTGTGCGTACTTTAACCCCTAGGCCGTTCTAGTTATGCTTGTCGAGCATCAGAACTGCGAAAATTTTGAGTTTCTCGAGCGGTTCTTACCTCCAAACTGCCATATCTCGCGAACGGATTGACCAATCCGCAAAATTTCTGTTGCATCTGAAAGTAGAAACTCGCCCGATTACAACACTATGCGTACTTTTCCCCTAGGCCGTTCTAGTTATTCGTTTCGAGCATCAGAACTGCGAAAATTTTGAGTTTCTCAAGCGTTTCTTACTTCCAAACTGCCATATCTCGCGAACGAATTGACCAATCCGCAAAATTTCTGTTGCATCTGAAAGTAGAAACTCGCCCGATTACAATACTATGCGTACTTTTCCCCTAGGCCGTTCTAGTTATTCGTTTCGAGCATCAGAACTGCGAAAATTTTGAGTTTTTCAAGCGTTGCTTACCTCCAAACTGCCATATCTCGCGAACGGATTGACCAATCCGCAAAATTTCTGTTGCATCAGAAAGTAGAAACTCGCCCGATTGCAACGGTGTGCGTACTTTTCCCCTAGGCCGTTCTAGTTATGCTTGTCGAGCATCAGAACTGCGAAAATTTTGAGTTTCTCGAGCGTTTCTTACCTCCAAACTGCCATATCTCGCGAACGGATTGACCAATCCGCAAAATTTCTGTTGCATCTGAAAGTAGAAACTCCCCCGACTACAACACTATGCGTACTTTTCCCCTAGGCCGTTCTAGTTATTCGTTTCGAGCATCAGAACTGCGAAAATTTTGAGTTTCTCAAGCGTTTCTTACCTCCAAACTGCCACATCTCGCGAACGGATTGACCAATCCGCAAAATTTCTGTTGCATCTGAAAGTAGAAACTCGCCCGATTACAACGGTATGCGTACTTTTCCCATAGGCCGTTCTAGTTATTCGTTTCGAGCATCAGAACTGCGAAAATTTTGAGTTTCTCAAGCGTTTCTTACTTCCAAACTGCCATATCTCGCGAACGGATTGACCAATCCGCAAAATTTCTGTTGCATCTGAAAGTAGAAACTCGCCCGATTACAACGGTATGCGTACTTTTCCCCTAGGCCGTTCTAGTTATGCTTGTCGAGCATCAGAACTGCGAAAATTTTGAGTTTCTCGAGCGTTTCTTACCTCCAAACTGCCATATCTCGCGAACGGATTGACCAATCCGCAAAATTTCTGTTGCATCTGAAAGTAGAAACTCGCCCGATTACAACGGTATGCGTACTTTTCCCCTAGCCCGTTCTAGTTATTCGTTTCGAGCAACAGAACTGCGAAAATTTTGAGTTTTTCAAGCGTTGCTTACGTCCAAACTGCCATATCTCGCGAGCGGATTGACCAATCCGCAAAATTTCTGTTGCATCTGAAAGTAGAAACTCGCCCGATTACAACGGTGTGCGTACTTTTCCCCTAGGCCGTTCTAGTTATGCTTGTCGAGCATCAGAACTGCGAAAATTTTGAGTTTCTCGAGCGTTTCTTACCTCCAAACTGCCATATCTCGCGAACGGATTGACCAATCCGCAAAATTTCTGTTGCATCTGAAAGTAGAAACTCCCCCGACTACAACACTATGCGTACTTTTCCCCTAGGCCGTTCTAGTTACTCGTTTCGAGCATCAGAACTGCGAAAATTTTGAGTTTCTCAAGCGTTTCTTACTTCCAAACTGCCATATCTCGCGAACGGATTGACCAATCCGCAAAATTTCTGTTGCATCTGAAAGTAGAAACTCGCCCGATTACAGCGGTATGCGTACTTTTCCCCTTGCCCGTTCTAGTTATTCGTTTCGGGCAACAGAACTGCGAAAATTTTGAGTTTCTCAAGCGTTTCTTGCCTCCAAACTGCCACATCTCGCGAACGGATTGACCAATCCGCAAAATTTCTGTTGCATCTGAAAGTAGAAACTCGCCCGATTACAACGGTATGCGTACTTTTCCCATAGGCCGTTCTAGTTATTCGTTTCGAGCATCAGAACTGCGAAAATTTTGAGTTTCTCAAGCGTTTCTTACTTCCAAACTGCCATATCTCGCGAACGGATTGACCAATCCGCAAAATTTCTGTTGCATCTGAAAGTAGAAACTCGCCCGATTACAACGGTATGCGTACTTTTCCCCTAGGCCGTTCTAGTTATGCTTGTCGAGCATCAGAACTGCGAAAATTTTGAGTTTCTCGAGCGTTTCTTACCTCCAAACTGCCATATCTCGCGAACGGATTGACCAATCCGCAAAATTTCTGTTGCATCTGAAAGTAGAAACTCGCCCGATTACAACGGTATGCGTACTTTTCCCCTAGCCCGTTCTAGTTATTCGTTTCGGGCAACAGAACTGCGAAAATTTTGAGTTTTTCAAGCGTTGCTTACCTCCAAACTGCCATATCTCGCGAACGGATTGACCAATCCGCAGAATTTCTGTTGCATCTGAAAGTAGAAACTCGCCCGATTACAACACAGTGCGTACTTTTCCCCTAGCCCGTTCTAGTTATTCGTTTCGAGCAACAGAACTGCGAAAATTTTGAGTTTCTCAAGCGTTTCTTACCTCCAAACTGCCATATCTCGCGAACGGATTGACTAATCCGCAAAATTTCTGTTGCATCTGAAAGTAGAAACTCGCCCGATTACAACGGTATGCGTACTTTTCCCCTAGGCCGTTCTAGTTATTCGTTTCGAGCATCAGAACAGCGAAAATTTTGAGTTTCTCAAGCGTTTCTCACGTACAAACTGCCACATCTCGCGAACGGATTGTCCAATCCGCAAAATTTCTGTTGCATCTGAAAGTAGAAACTCGCCCGATTACAACGGTATGCGTACTTTTCCCCTAGGCCGTTCTATTTATTCGTTTCGAGCAACAGAACTGCGAAAATTTTGAGTTTCTCGAACGGTTCTTACTTCCAAACTGCCATATCTCGCGAACGGATTGACCAATCCGCAAAATTTCTGTTGCATCTGAAAGTAGAAACTCGCCCGATTACAACACTATGCGTACTTTTCCCCTAGGCCGTTCTAGTTATGCTTGTCGAGCATCAGAACTGCGAAAATTTTGAGTTTCTCGAGCGTTTCTTACCTCCAAACTGCCATATCTCGCGAACGGATTGACCAATCCGCAAAATTTCTGTTGCATCTGAAAGTAGAAACTCGCCCGATTACAACGGTATGCGTACTTTTCCCCTAGCCCGTTCTAGTTATTCGTTTCGAGCAACAGAACTGCGAAAATTTTGAGTTTTTCAAGCGTTGCTTACGTCCAAACTGCCATATCTCGCGAGCGGATTGACCAATCCGCAAAATTTCTGTTGCATCTGAAAGTAGAAACTCGCCCGATTACAACGGTGTGCGTGTTTTCCCCTAGGCCGTTCTAGTTATGCTTGTCGAGCATCAGAACTGCGAAAATTTTGAGTTTCTCGAGCGTTTCTTACATCCAAACTGCCATATCTCGCGAACGGATTGACCAATCCGCAATATTTCTGTTGCACCTGAAAGTAGAAACTCGCCCGATTACAACGGTATGCGTACTTTTCCCCTAGGCCGCCCTAGTTATTCGTTTCGAGCATCAGAACTGTGACAATTTTGAGTTTCTCAACCGTTTCTTACATCCAAACTGCCATATCCCGCGAACGGATTGACCAATCCGCAAAATTTCTGTTGCATCTGAAAGTAGAAACTCGCCCGATTACAACGGTATGCGTACTTTTCCCCTAGCCCGTTCTAGTTATTCGTTTCGAGCAACAGAACTGCGAAAATTTTGAGTTTTTCAAGCGTTGCTTACGTCCAAACTGCCATATCTCGCGAGCGGATTGACCAATCCGCAAAATTTCTGTTGCATCTGAAAGTAGAAACTCGCCCGATTACAACGGTGTGCGTACTTTTCCCCTAGGCCGTTCTAGTTATGCTTGTCGAGCATCAGAACTGCGCAAATTTTGAGTTTCTCGAGCGTTTCTTACCTCCAAACTGCCATATCTCGCGAACGGATTGACCAATCCGCAAAATTTCTGTTGCATCTGAAAGTAGAAACTCCCCCGACTACAACACTATGCGTACTTTTCCCCTAGGCCGTTCTATTTATTCGTTTCGAGCATCAGAACTGCGAAAATTTTCAGTTTCTCAAGCGTTTCTTACTTGCAAACTGCCATATCTCGCAAACGGATTGACCAATCCGCAAAATTTCTGTTGCATCTGGAAGTAGAAACTCGCCCGATTATAACACTATGCGTACTTTTCCCCTAAGCCGTTCTAGTTATTCGTTTCGAGCATCAGAATTGCGAAAACTTTGAGTTTCTCAAGCGTTTCTTACCTCCAAACTGCCATAACTCGCGAACGGATTGACCAATCCGCAAAATTTCTGTTGCATCTGAAAGTAGAAACTCGCCCGATTACAATACTATGCGTACTTTTCCCCTAGGCCGTTCTAGTTGTTCGTTTCGAGCATCAGAACTGCGAAAATTTTGAGTTTCTCAAGCGTTTCTCACGTACAAACTGCCACATCTCGCGAACGGATTGTCCAATCCGCAAAATTTCTGTTGCATCTGAAAGTAGAAACTCGCCCGATTACAACGGTATGCGTACTTTTCCCATAGGCCGTTCTAGTTATTCGTTTCGAGCATCAGAACTGCGAAAATTTTGAGTTTCTCAAGCGTTTCTTACTTCCAAACTGCCATATCTCGCGAACGGATTGACCAATCCGCAAAATTTCTGTTGCATCTGAAAGTAGAAACTCGCCCGATTACAACGGTATGCGTACTTTTCCCCTAGGCCGTTCTAGTTATGCTTGTCGAGCATCAGAACTGCGAAAATTTTGAGTTTCTCGAGCGTTTCTTACCTCCAAACTGCCATATCTCGCGAACGGATTGACCAATCCGCAAAATTTCTGTTGCATCTGAAAGTAGAAACTCGCCCGATTACAACGGTATGCGTACTTTTCCCCTAGCCCGTTCTAGTTATTCGTTTCGAGCAACAGAACTGCGAAAATTTTGAGTTTTTCAAGCGTTGCTTACGTCCAAACTGCCATATCTCGCGAGCGGATTGACCAATCCGCAAAATTTCTGTTGCATCTGAAAGTAGAAACTCGCCCGATTACAACGGTGTGCGTACTTTTCCCCTAGGCCGTTCTAGTTATGCTTGTCGAGCATCAGAACTGCGAAAATTTTGAGTTTCTCGAGCGTTTCTTACCTCCAAACTGCCATATCTCGCGAACGGATTGACCAATCCGCAAAATTTCTGTTGCATCTGAAAGTAGAAACTCCCCCGACTACAACACTATGCGTACTTTTCCCCTAGGCCGTTCTAGTTACTCGTTTCGAGCATCAGAACTGCGAAAATTTTGAGTTTCTCAAGCGTTTCTTACTTCCAAACTGCCATATCTCGCGAACGGATTGACCAATCCGCAAAATTTCTGTTGCATCTGAAAGTAGAAACTCGCCCGATTACAGCGGTATGCGTACTTTTCCCCTTGCCCGTTCTAGTTATTCGTTTCGGGCAACAGAACTGCGAAAATTTTGAGTTTTTCAAGCGTTGCTTACCTCCAAACTGCCATATCTCGCGAACGGATTGACCAATCCGCAGAATTTCTGTTGCATCTGAAAGTAGAAACTCGCCCGATTACAACACAGTGCGTACTTTTCCCCTAGCCCGTTCTAGTTATTCGTTTCGAGCAACAGAACTGCGAAAATTTTGAGTTTCTCAAGCGTTTCTTACCTCCAAACTGCCATATCTCGCGAACGGATTGACTAATCCGCAAAATTTCTGTTGCATCTGAAAGTAGAAACTCGCCCGATTACAACGGTATGCGTACTTTTCCCCTAGGCCGTTCTAGTTATTCATTTCGAGCATCAGAACTGCGAAAATTTTGAGTTTCTCAAGCGTTTCTTACCTCCAAACTGCCATATCTCGCGAACGGATTGACCAATCCGCAAAATTTCTGTTGCATCTGGAAGTAGAAACTCGCCCGATTATAACACTATGCGTACTTTTCCCCTAAGCCGTTCTATTTATTCGTTTCGAGCATCAGAATTGCGAAAATTTTGAGTTTCTCCTGCGTTTCTTACCTCCCAACTGCCATAACTCGCGAACGGATTGACCAATCCGCAAAATTTCTGTTGCATCTGAAAGTAGAAACTCGCCCGATTACAACGGTGTGCGTACTTTTCCCCTAGCCCGTTCTAGTTATTTGTTTCGAGCAACAGAACTGCGAAAATTTTGAGTTTCTCGAGCGGTTCTTACTTCCAAACTGCCATATGTCGCGAACGGATTGACCAATCCGCAAAATTTCTGTTGCATCTGAAAGTAGAAACTCGCCCGATTGCAACGGTGTGCGTACTTTAACCCCTAGGCCGTTCTAGTTATGCTTGTCGAGCATCAGAACTGCGAAAATTTTGAGTTTCTCGAGCGGTTCTTACCTCCAAACTGCCATATCTCGCGAACGGATTGACCAATCCGCAAAATTTCTGTTGCATCTGAAAGTAGAAACTCGCCCGATTACAACACTATGCGTACTTTTCCCCTAGGCCGTTCTAGTTATTCGTTTCGAGCATCAGAACTGCGAAAATTTTGAGTTTCTCAAGCGTTTCTTACTTCCAAACTGCCATATCTCGCGAACGAATTGACCAATCCGCAAAGTTTCTGTTGCATCTGAAAGTAGAAACTCGCCCGATTACAATACTATGCGTACTTTTCCCCTAGGCCGTTCTAGTTATTCGTTTCGAGCATCAGAACTGCGAAAATTTTGAGTTTTTCAAGCGTTGCTTACCTCCAAACTGCCATATCTCGCGAACGGATTGACCAATCCGCAAAATATCTGTTGCATCAGAAAGTAGAAACTCGCCCGATTGCAACGGTGTGCGTACTTTTCCCCTAGGCCGTTCTAGTTATGCTTGTCGAGCATCAGAACTGCGAAAATTTTGAGTTTCTCGAGCGTTTCTTACCTCCAAACTGCCATATCTCGCGAACGGATTGACCAATCCGCAAAATTTCTGTTGCATCTGAAAGTAGAAACTCCCCCGACTACAACACTATGCGTACTTTTCCCCTAGGCCGTTCTAGTTATTCGTTTCGAGCATCAGAACTGCGAAAATTTTGAGTTTCTCAAGCGTTTCTTACCTCCAAACTGCCATATCTCGCGAACGGATTGACCAATCCGCAAAATTTCTGTTGCATCTGAAAGTAGAAACTCGCCCGATTACAACGGTATGCGTACTTTTCCCTTAGGCCGTTCTAGTTATGCTTGTCGAGCATCAGAACTGCGAAAATTTTGAGTTTCTCGAGCGTTTCTTACCTCCAAACTGCCATATCTCGCGAACGGATTGACCAATCCGCAAAATTTCTGTTGCATCTGAAAGTAGAAACTCGCCCGATTACAACGGTATGCGTACTTTTCCCCTAGCCCGTTCTAGTTATTCGTTTCGAGCAACAGAACTGCGAAAATTTTGAGTTTTTCAAGCGTTGCTTACGTCCAAACTGCCATATCTCGCGAGCGGATTGACCAATCCGCAAAATTTCTGTTGCATCTGAAAGTAGAAACTCGCCCGATTACAACGGTGTGCGTACTTTTCCCCTAGGCCGTTCTAGTTATGCTTGTCGAGCATCAGAACTGCGAAAATTTTGAGTTTCTCGAGCGTTTCTTACCTCCAAACTGCCATATCTCGCGAACGGATTGACCAATCCGCAAAATTTCTGTTGCATCTGAAAGTAGAAACTCCCCCGACTACAACACTATGCGTACTTTTCCCCTAGGCCGTTCTAGTTATTCGTTTCGAGCATCAGAACTGCGAAAATTTTGAGTTTCTCAAGCGTTTCTTACTTCCAAACTGCCATATCTCGCGAACGGATTGACCAATCCGCAAAATTTCTGTTGCATCTGAAAGTAGAAACTCGCCCGATTACAGCGGTATGCGTACTTTTCCCCTTGCCCGTTCTAGTTATTCGTTTCGGGCAACAGAACTGCGAAAATTTTGAGTTTTTCAAGCGTTGCTTACCTCCAAACTGCCATATCTCGCGAACGGATTGACCAATCCGCAGAATTTCTGTTGCATCTGAAAGTAGAAACTCGCCCGATTACAACACAGTGCGTACTTTTCCCCTAGCCCGTTCTAGTTATTCGTTTCGAGCATCAGAATTGCGAAAATTTTGAGTTTCTCCTGCGTTTCTTACCTCCCAACTGCCATAACTCGCGAACGGATTGACCAATCCGCAAAATTTCTGTTGCATCTGAAAGTAGAAACTCGCCCGATTACAACGGTGTGCGTACTTTTCCCCTAGCCCGTTCTAGTTATTCGTTTCGAGCAACAGAACTGCGAAAATTTTGAGTTTCTCGAGCGGTTCTTACTTCCAAACTGCCATATGTCGCGAACGGATTGACCAATCCGCAAAATTTCTGTTGCATCTGAAAGTAGAAACTCGCCCGATTGCAACGGTGTGCGTACTTTAACCCCTAGGCCGTTCTAGTTATGCTTGTCGAGCATCAGAACTGCGAAAATTTTGAGTTTCTCGAGCGGTTCTTACCTCCAAACTGCCATATCTCGCGAACGGATTGACCAATCCGCAAAATTTCTGTTGCATCTGAAAGTAGAAACTCGCCCGATTACAACACTATGCGTACTTTTCCCCTAGGCCGTTCTAGTTATTCGTTTCGAGCATCAGAACTGCGAAAATTTTGAGTTTCTCAAGCGTTTCTTACTTCCAAACTGCCATATCTCGCGAACGAATTGACCAATCCGCAAAGTTTCTGTTGCATCTGAAAGTAGAAACTCGCCCGATTACAATACTATGCGTACTTTTCCCCTAGGCCGTTCTAGTTATTCGTTTCGAGCATCAGAACTGCGAAAATTTTGAGTTTTTCAAGCGTTGCTTACCTCCAAACTGCCATATCTCGCGAACGGATTGACCAATCCGCAAAATTTCTGTTGCATCAGAAAGTAGAAACTCGCCCGATTGCAACGGTGTGCGTACTTTTCCCCTAGGCCGTTCTAGTTATGCTTGTCGAGCATCAGAACTGCGAAAATTTTGAGTTTCTCGAGCGTTTCTTACCTCCAAACTGCCATATCTCGCGAACGGATTGACCAATCCGCAAAATTTCTGTTGCATCTGAAAGTAGAAACTCCCCCGACTACAACACTATGCGTACTTTTCCCCTAGGCCGTTCTAGTTATTCGTTTCGAGCATCAGAACTGCGAAAATTTTGAGTTTCTCAAGCGTTTCTTACCTCCAAACTGCCATATCTCGCGAACGGATTGACCAATCCGCAAAATTTCTGTTGCATCTGAAAGTAGAAACTCGCCCGATTACAACGGTATGCGTACTTTTCCCTTAGGCCGTTCTAGTTATGCTTGTCGAGCATCAGAACTGCGAAAATTTTGAGTTTCTCGAGCGTTTCTTACCTCCAAACTGCCATATCTCGCGAACGGATTGACCAATCCGCAAAATTTCTGTTGCATCTGAAAGTAGAAACTCGCCCGATTACAACGGTATGCGTACTTTTCCCCTAGCCCGTTCTAGTTATTCGTTTCGAGCAACAGAACTGCGAAAATTTTGAGTTTTTCAAGCGTTGCTTACGTCCAAACTGCCATATCTCGCGAGCGGATTGACCAATCCGCAAAATTTCTGTTGCATCTGAAAGTAGAAACTCGCCCGATTACAACGGTGTGCGTACTTTTCCCCTAGGCCGTTCTAGTTATGCTTGTCGAGCATCAGAACTGCGAAAATTTTGAGTTTCTCGAGCGTTTCTTACCTCCAAACTGCCATATCTCGCGAACGGATTGACCAATCCGCAAAATTTCTGTTGCATCTGAAAGTAGAAACTCCCCCGACTACAACACTATGCGTACTTTTCCCCTAGGCCGTTCTAGTTATTCGTTTCGAGCATCAGAACTGCGAAAATTTTGAGTTTCTCAAGCGTTTCTTACTTCCAAACTGCCATATCTCGCGAACGGATTGACCAATCCGCAAAATTTCTGTTGCATCTGAAAGTAGAAACTCGCCCGATTACAGCGGTATGCGTACTTTTCCCCTTGCCCGTTCTAGTTATTCGTTTCGGGCAACAGAACTGCGAAAATTTTGAGTTTTTCAAGCGTTGCTTACCTCCAAACTGCCATATCTCGCGAACGGATTGACCAATCCGCAGAATTTCTGTTGCATCTGAAAGTAGAAACTCGCCCGATTACAACACAGTGCGTACTTTTCCCCTAGCCCGTTCTAGTTATTCGTTTCGAGCAACAGAACTGCGAAAATTTTGAGTTTCTCGAG
Source organism: Ptiloglossa arizonensis (assembly GCF_051014685.1). Lineage (NCBI taxonomy): Eukaryota > Metazoa > Arthropoda > Insecta > Hymenoptera > Colletidae > Ptiloglossa > Ptiloglossa arizonensis. The sequence goes on along the minus strand of NW_027478642.1, from coordinate 512,407 downwards.
CGGTTCTTACCTCCAAACTGCCATATCTCGCGAACGGATTGACCAATCCGCAAAATTTCTGTTGCATCTGAAAGTAGAAACTCGCCCGATTACAACGGTGTGCGTACTTTTCCCATAGGCCGTTCTAGTTATTCGTTTCGAGCATCAGAACTGCGAAAATTTTGAGTTTCTCGAGCGTTTCTTACCTCCAAACTGCCATATCTCGCGAACGGATTGACAAATCCGCAATATTTCTGTTGCATCTGAAAGTAGAAACTCGCCCGATTACAACACTATGCGCACTTTTCCCCTAGGCCGTTCTAGTTATTCGTTTCGAGCATCAGAACTGCGAAAATTTTGAGTTTCTCAAGCGTTTCTTACCTCCAAACTGCCACATCTCGCGAACGGATTGACCAATCCGCAAAATTTCTGTTGCATCTGAAAGTAGAAACTCGCCCGATTACAACCCTATGCGTACTTTTCCCCTAGGCCGTTCTAGTTATTCGTTTCGAGCATCAGAACTGCGAAAATTTTGAGTTTCTCAAGCGTTTCTTACTTCCAAACTGCCATATCTCGCGAACGGATTGACCAATCCGCAAAATTTCTGTTGCATCTGAAAGTAGAAACTCGCCCGATTACAACGGTATGCGTACTTTTCCCCTAGGCCGTTCTAGTTATGCTTGTCGAGCATCAGAACTGCGAAAATTTTGAGTTTCTCGAGGGTTTCTTACCTCCAAACTGCCATATCTCGCGAACGGATTGACCAGTCCGCAAAATTTCTGTTGCATCTGAAAGTAGAAACTCGCCCGATTACAACCCTATGCGTACTTTTCCCCTAGGCCGTTCTAGTTATGCTTGTCGAGCATCAGAACTGCGAAAATTTTGAGTTTCTCGAGCGTTTCTTACCTCCAAACTGCCATATCTCGCGAACGGATTGACCAATCCGCAAAATTTCTGTTGCATCTGAAAGTAAAAACTCGCCCGATTACAACACTATGCGTAGTTTTCCCCTAGGCCGTTCTAGTTATTCGTTTCGATCATCAGAACTGCGAAAATTTTGAGTTTCTCAAGCGTTTCTTACCTCCAAACTGCCATATCTCGCGAACGGATTGACCAATCCGCAAAATTTCTGTTGCATCTGAAAGTAGAAACTCGCCCGATTACAATACTATGCGTACTTTTCCCCTAGGCCTTTCTAGTTATTCGTTTCGAGCATGAGAACTGCGAAAATTTTGGGTTTCTCAAGCGTTGCTTACCTCCAAACTGCCATATCTCGCGAACGGATTGACCAATCCGCAAAATTTCTGTTGCATCTGAAAGTAAAAACTCGCCCGATTACAACCCTATGCGTACTTTTCCCCTAGGCCGTTCTAGTTATGCTTGTCGAGCATCAGAACTGCGAAAATTTTGAGTTTCTCGAGCGTTTCTTACCTCCAAACTGCCATATCTCGCGAACGGATTGACCAATCCGCAAAATTTCTGTTGCATCTGAAAGTAGAAACTCGCCCGATTACAACGGTATGCGTACTTTTCCCCTAGCCCGTTCTAGTTATTCGTTTCGAGCAACAGAACTGCGAAAATTTTGAGTTTCTCAAGCGTTTCTTACCTCCAAACTGCCACATCTCGCGAACGGATTGACCAATCCGCAAAATTTCTGTTGCATCTGAAAGTAGAAACTCGCCCGATTACAACGGTATGCGTACTTTTCCCCTAGCCCGTTCTAGTTATTCGTTTCGAGCAACAGAACTGCGAAAATTTTGAGTTTTTCAAGCGTTGCTTACCTCCAAACTGCCATATCTCGCGAGCGGATTGACCAATCCGCAAAATTTCTGTTGCATCTGAAAGTAGAAACTCGCCCGATTACAACGGTGTGCGTACTTTTCCCCTAGGCCGTTCTAGTTATGCTTGTCGAGCATCAGAACTGCGAAAATTTTGAGTTTCTCGAGCGTTTCTTACCTCCAAACTGCCATATCTCGCGAACGGATTGACCAATCCGCAAAATTTCTGTTGCATCTGAAAGTAGAAACTCCCCCGACTACAACACTATGCGTACATTTCCCCTAGGCCGTTCTAGTTATTCGTTTCGAGCATCAGAACTGCGAAAATTTTGAGTTTCTCAAGCGTTTCTTACTTCCAAACTGCCATATCTCGCAAACGGATTGACCAATCCGCAAAATTTCTGTTGCATCTGGAAGTAGAAACTCGCCCGATTATAACACTATGCGTACTTTTCCCCTAAGCCGTTCTAGTTATTCGTTTCGAGCATCAGAATTGCGAAAATTTTGAGTTTCTCCTGCGTTTCTTACCTCCCAACTGCCATAACTCGCGAACGGATTGACCAATCCGCAAAATTTCTGTTGCATCTGAAAGTAGAAACTCGCCCGATTACAACGGTGTGCGTACTTTTCCCCTAGCCCGTTCTAGTTATTCGTTTCGAGCAACAGAACTGCGAAAATTTTGAGTTTCTCGAGCGGTTCTTACTTCCAAACTGCCATATCTCGCGAACGGATTGACCAATCCGCAAAATTTCTGTTGCATCTGAAAGTAGAAACTCGCCCGATTGCAACGGTGTGCGTACTTTAACCCCTAGGCCGTTCTAGTTATGCTTGTCGAGCATCAGAACTGCGAAAATTTTGAGTTTCTCGAGCGGTTCTTACCTCCAAACTGCCATATCTCGCGAACGGATTGACCAATCCGCAAAATTTCTGTTGCATCTGAAAGTAGAAACTCGCCCGATTACAACACTATGCGTACTTTTCCCCTAGGCCGTTCTAGTTATTCGTTTCGAGCATCAGAACTGCGAAAATTTTGAGTTTCTCAAGCGTTTCTTACTTCCAAACTGCCATATCTCGCGAACGAATTGACCAATCCGCAAAATTTCTGTTGCATCTGAAAGTAGAAACTCGCCCGATTACAATACTATGCGTACTTTTCCCCTAGGCCGTTCTAGTTATTCGTTTCGAGCATCAGAACTGCGAAAATTTTGAGTTTTTCAAGCGTTGCTTACCTCCAAACTGCCATATCTCGCGAACGGATTGACCAATCCGCAAAATTTCTGTTGCATCAGAAAGTAGAAACTCGCCCGATTGCAACGGTGTGCGTACTTTTCCCCTAGGCCGTTCTAGTTATGCTTGTCGAGCATCAGAACTGCGAAAATTTTGAGTTTCTCGAGCGTTTCTTACCTCCAAACTGCCATATCTCGCGAACGGATTGACCAATCCGCAAAATTTCTGTTGCATCTGAAAGTAGAAACTCCCCCGACTACAACACTATGCGTACTTTTCCCCTAGGCCGTTCTAGTTATTCGTTTCGAGCATCAGAACTGCGAAAATTTTGAGTTTCTCAAGCGTTTCTTACCTCCAAACTGCCATATCTCGCGAACGGATTGACCAATCCGCAATATTTCTGTTGCATCTGAAAGTAGAAACTCGCCCGATTACAACACTATGCGCACTTTTCCCCTAGGCCGTTCTAGTTATTCGTTTCGAGCATCAGAACTGCGAAAATTTTGAGTTTCTCAAGCGTTTCTTGCCTCCAAACTGCCACATCTCGCGAACGGATTGACCAATCCGCAAAATTTCTGTTGCATCTGAAAGTAGAAACTCGCCCGATTACAACGGTATGCGTACTTTTCCCATAGGCCGTTCTAGTTATTCGTTTCGAGCATCAGAACTGCGAAAATTTTGAGTTTCTCAAGCGTTTCTTACTTCCAAACTGCCATATCTCGCGAACGGATTGACCAATCCGCAAAATTTCTGTTGCATCTGAAAGTAGAAACTCGCCCGATTACAACGGTATGCGTACTTTTCCCCTAGGCCGTTCTAGTTATGCTTGTCGAGCATCAGAACTGCGAAAATTTTGAGTTTCTCGAGCGTTTCTTACCTCCAAACTGCCATATCTCGCGAACGGATTGACCAATCCGCAAAATTTCTGTTGCATCTGAAAGTAGAAACTCGCCCGATTACAACGGTATGCGTACTTTTCCCCTAGCCCGTTCTAGTTATTCGTTTCGAGCAACAGAACTGCGAAAATTTTGAGTTTTTCAAGCGTTGCTTACGTCCAAACTGCCATATCTCGCGAGCGGATTGACCAATCCGCAAAATTTCTGTTGCATCTGAAAGTAGAAACTCGCCCGATTACAACGGTGTGCGTACTTTTCCCCTAGGCCGTTCTAGTTATGCTTGTCGAGCATCAGAACTGCGAAAATTTTGAGTTTCTCGAGCGTTTCTTACCTCCAAACTGCCATATCTCGCGAACGGATTGACCAATCCGCAAAATTTCTGTTGCATCTGAAAGTAGAAACTCCCCCGACTACAACACTATGCGTACTTTTCCCCTAGGCCGTTCTAGTTACTCGTTTCGAGCATCAGAACTGCGAAAATTTTGAGTTTCTCAAGCGTTTCTTACTTCCAAACTGCCATATCTCGCGAACGGATTGACCAATCCGCAAAATTTCTGTTGCATCTGAAAGTAGAAACTCGCCCGATTACAGCGGTATGCGTACTTTTCCCCTTGCCCGTTCTAGTTATTCATTTCGAGCATCAGAACTGCGAAAATTTTGAGTTTCTCAAGCGTTTCTTACCTCCAAACTGCCATATCTCGCGAACGGATTGACCAATCCGCAAAATTTCTGTTGCATCTGGAAGTAGAAACTCGCCCGATTATAACACTATGCGTACTTTTCCCCTAAGCCGTTCTAGTTATTCGTTTCGAGCATCAGAATTGCGAAAATTTTGAGTTTCTCCTGCGTTTCTTACCTCCCAACTGCCATAACTCGCGAACGGATTGACCAATCCGCAAAATTTCTGTTGCATCTGAAAGTAGAAACTCGCCCGATTACAACGGTGTGCGTACTTTTCCCCTAGGCCGTTCTAGTTATTCGTTTCGAGCATCAGAACTGCGAAAATTTTGAGTTTCTCAAGCGTTTCTTACCTCCAAACTGCCATATCTCGCGAACGGATTGACCAATCCGCAAAATTTCTGTTGCATCTGAAAGTAGAAACTCGCCCGATTACAACGGTATGCGTACTTTTCCCTTAGGCCGTTCTAGTTATGCTTGTCGAGCATCAGAACTGCGAAAATTTTGAGTTTCTCGAGCGTTTCTTACCTCCAAACTGCCATATCTCGCGAACGGATTGACCAATCCGCAAAATTTCTGTTGCATCTGAAAGTAGAAACTCGCCCGATTACAACGGTATGCGTACTTTTCCCCTAGCCCGTTCTAGTTATTCGTTTCGAGCATCAGAACTGCGAAAATTTTGAGTTTCTCGAGCGGTTCTTACCTCCAAACTGCCATATCTCGCGAACGGATTGACCAATCCGCAAAATTTCTGTTGCATCAGAAAGTAGAAACTCGCCCGATTGCAACGGTGTGCGTACTTTTCCCCTAGGCCGTTCTAGTTATGCTTGTCGAGCATCAGAACTGCGAAAATTTTGAGTTTCTCGAGCGTTTCTTACCTCCAAACTGCCATATCTCGCGAACGGATTGACCAATCCGCAAAATTTCTGTTGCATCTGAAAGTAGAAACTCCCCCGACTACAACACTATGCGTACTTTTCCCCTAGGCCGTTCTAGTTATTCGTTTCGAGCATCAGAACTGCGAAAATTTTGAGTTTCTCAAGCGTTTCTTACCTCCAAACTGCCATATCTCGCGAACGGATTGACCAATCCGCAAAATTTCTGTTGCATCTGAAAGTAGAAACTCGCCCGATTACAACGGTATGCGTACTTTTCCCTTAGGCCGTTCTAGTTATGCTTGTCGAGCATCAGAACTGCGAAAATTTTGAGTTTCTCGAGCGTTTCTTACCTCCAAACTGCCATATCTCGCGAACGGATTGACCAATCCGCAAAATTTCTGTTGCATCTGAAAGTAGAAACTCGCCCGATTACAACGGTATGCGTACTTTTCCCCTAGCCCGTTCTAGTTATTCGTTTCGAGCATCAGAACTGCGAAAATTTTGAGTTTCTCAAGCGTTTCTTACTTCCAAACTGCCATATCTCGCGAACGGATTGACCAATCCGCAAAATTTCTGTTGCATCTGAAAGTAGAAACTCGCCCGATTACAGCGGTATGCGTACTTTTCCCCTAGCCCGTTCTAGTTATTCGTTTCGAGCAACAGAACTGCGAAAATTTTGAGTTTCTCGAGCGGTTCTTACCTCCAAACTGCCATATCTCGCGAACGGATTGACCAATCCGCAAAATTTCTGTTGCATCTGAAAGTAGAAACTCGCCCGATTACAACGGTGTGCGTACTTTTCCCATAGGCCGTTCTAGTTATTCGTTTCGAGCATCAGAACTGCGAAAATTTTGAGTTTCTCGAGCGTTTCTTACCTCCAAACTGCCATATCTCGCGAACGGATTGACCAATCCGCAATATTTCTGTTGCATCTGAAAGTAGAAACTCGCCCGATTACAACACTATGCGCACTTTTCCCCTAGGCCGTTCTAGTTATTCGTTTCGAGCATCAGAACTGCGAAAATTTTGAGTTTCTCAAGCGTTTCTTACCTCCAAACTGCCACATCTCGCGAACGGATTGACCAATCCGCAAAATTTCTGTTGCATCTGAAAGTAGAAACTCGCCCGATTACAACCCTATGCGTACTTTTCCCCTAGGCCGTTCTAGTTATTCGTTTCGAGCATCAGAACTGCGAAAATTTTGAGTTTCTCAAGCGTTTCTTACTTCCAAACTGCCATATCTCGCGAACGGATTGACCAATCCGCAAAATTTCTGTTGCATCTGAAAGTAGAAACTCGCCCGATTACAACGGTATGCGTACTTTTCCCCTAGGCCGTTCTAGTTATGCTTGTCGAGCATCAGAACTGCGAAAATTTTGAGTTTCTCGAGGGTTTCTTACCTCCAAACTGCCATATCTCGCGAACGGATTGACCAGTCCGCAAAATTTCTGTTGCATCTGAAAGTAGAAACTCGCCCGATTACAACGGTATGCGTACTTTTCCCCTAGCCCGTTCTAGTTATTCGTTTCGAGCAACAGAACTCCGAAAATTTTGAGTTTCTCGAGCGGTTCTTACTTCCAAACTGCCATATCTCGCGAACGGATTGACCAATCCGCAAAATTTCTGTTGCATCTGAAAGTAGAAACTCGCCCGATTACAACACTATGCGTACTTTTCCCCTAGGCCGTTCTAGTTATGCTTGTCGAGCATCAGAACTGCGAAAATTTTGAGGTTCTCGAGCGTTTCTTACCTCCAAACTGCCATATCTCGCGAACGGATTGACCAATCCGCAAAATTTCTGTTGCATCTGAAAGTAAAAACTCGCCCGATTACAACGGTATGCGTACTTTTCCCCTAGCCCGTTCTAGTTATTCGTTTCGAGCAACAGAACTGCGAAAATTTTGAGTTTTTCAAGCGTTGCTTACGTCCAAACTGCCATATCTCGCGAGCGGATTGACCAATCCGCAAAATTTCTGTTGCATCTGAAAGTAGAAACTCGCCCGATTACAACGGTATGCGTACTTTTCCCCAGGGCCGTTCTAGTTATGCTTGTCGAGCATCAGAACTGCGAAAATTTTGAGTTTCTCGAGCGTTTCTTACCTCCAAACTGCCATATCTCGCGAACGGATTGACCAATCCGCAAAATTTCTGTTGCATCTGAAAGTAGAAACTCCCCCGACTACAACACTATGCGTACTTTTCCCCTAGGCCGTTCTAGTTATTCGTTTCGAGCATCAGAACTGCGAAAATTTTGAGTTTCTCAAGCGTTTCTTACTTCCAAACTGCCATATCTCGCGAACGGATTGACCAATCCGCAAAATTTCTGTTGCATCTGAAAGTAGAAACTCGCCCGATTACAGCGGTATGCGTACTTTTCCCCTTGCCCGTTCTAGTTATTCGTTTCGGGCAACAGAACTGCGAAAATTTTGAGTTTTTCAAGCGTTGCTTACCTCCAAACTGCCATATCTCGCGAACGGATTGACCAATCCGCAGAATTTCTGTTGCATCTGAAAGTAGAAACTCGCCCGATTACAACACAGTGCGTACTTTTCCCCTAGGCCGTTCTAGTTATTCGTTTCGAGCATCAGAACTGCGAAAATTTTAGAGTTTCTCAAGCGTTTCTTACCTCCAAACTGCCATATCTCGCGAACGGATTGACCAATCCGCAAAATTTCTGTTGCATCTGAAAGTAGAAACTCGCCCGATTACAACGGTGTGCGTACTTTTCCCCTAGGCCGTTCTAGTTATTCGTTTCGAGCATCAGAACTGCGAAAATTTTGAGTTTCTCGAGCGTTTCTTACCTCCAAACTGCCATATCTCGCGAACGGATTGACCAATCCGCAAAATTTCTGTTGCATCTGGAAGTAGAAACTCGCCCGATTACAACGGTATGCGTACTTTTCCCCTAGGCCGTTCTAGTTATGCTTGTCGAGCATCAGAACCGCGAAAATTTTGAGTTTCTCGAGCGTTTCTTACCTCCAAACTGCCATATCTCGCGAACGGATTGACCAATCCGCAAAATTTCTGTTGCATCTGAAAGTAGAAACTCGCCCGATTACAACGGTATGCGTACTTTTCCCCTAGGCCGTTCTAGTTATGCTTGTCGAGCATCAGAACTGCGAAAATTTTGAGTTTCTCGAGCGTTTCTTACCTCCAAACTGCCATATCTCGCGAACGGATTGACCAATCCGCAAAATTTCTGTTGCATCTGAAAGTAGAAACTCGCCCGATTACAACGGTATGCGTACTTTTCCCCTAGGCCGTTCTAGTTATTCGTTTCGAGCATCAGAATTGCGAAAATTTTGAGTTTCTCAAGCGTTTCTTACCTCCAAACTGCCATAACTCGCGAACGGATTGACCAATCCGCAAAATTTCTGTTGCATCTGAAAGTAGAAACTCGCCCGATTACAATACTATGCGTACTTTTCCCCTAGGCCGTTCTAGTTGTTCGTTTCGAGCATCAGAACTGCGAAAATTTTGAGTTTTTCAAGCGTTGCTTACCTTCAAACTGCCATATCTCGCGAACGGATTGACCAATCCGCAAAATTTCTGTTGCATCTGAAAGTAGAAACTCGCCCGATTACAGCGGTATGCGTACTTTTCCCCTAGGCCGTTCTAGTTATTCGTTTCGAGAATCAGAACTGCGAAAATTTTGAGTTTCTCGAGCGTTTCTTACCTCCAAACTGCCATATCTCGCGAACGGATTGACCAATCCGCAATATTTCTGTTGCATCTGAAAGTAGAAACTCGCCCGATTACAACGGTATGCGTACTTTTCCCCTAGGCCGCCCTAGTTATTCGTTTCGAGCATCAGAACTGCAAAAATTTTGAGTTTCTCAATCGTTTCTTACTTCCAAACTGCCATATCTCGCGAACGGATTGACCAATCCGCAAAATTTCTGTTGCATCTGAAAGTAGAAACTCGCCCGATTACAACGGTATGCGTACTTTTCCCCTAGGCCGTTCTAGTTATTCGTTTCGAGCATCAGAACTGCGAAAATTTTGAGTTTCTCGAGCGGTTCTTACTTCCAAACTGCCATATCTCGCGAACGGATTGACCAATCCGCAAAATTTCTGTTGCATCTGAAAGTAGAAACTCGCCCGATTACAACACTATGCGTACTTTTCCCCTAGGCCGTTCTAGTTATGCTTGTCGAGCATCAGAACTGCGAAAATTTTGAGTTTCTCGAGGGTTTCTTACCTCCAAACTGCCATATCTCGCGAACGGATTGACCAGTCCGCAAAATTTCTGTTGCATCTGAAAGTAGAAACTCGCCCGATTACAACGGTATGCGTACTTTTCCCCTAGCCCGTTCTAGTTATTCGTTTCGAGCAACAGAACTCCGAAAATTTTGAGTTTCTCGAGCGGTTCTTACTTCCAAACTGCCATATCTCGCGAACGGATTGACCAATCCGCAAAATTTCTGTTGCATCTGAAAGTAGAAACTCGCCCGATTACAACACTATGCGTACTTTTCCCCTAGGCCGTTCTAGTTATGCTTGTCGAGCATCAGAACTGCGAAAATTTTGAGGTTCTCGAGCGTTTCTTACCTCCAAACTGCCATATCTCGCGAACGGATTGACCAATCCGCAAAATTTCTGTTGCATCTGAAAGTAAAAACTCGCCCGATTACAACGGTATGCGTACTTTTCCCCTAGCCCGTTCTAGTTATTCGTTTCGAGCAACAGAACTGCGAAAATTTTGAGTTTTTCAAGCGTTGCTTACGTCCAAACTGCCATATCTCGCGAGCGGATTGACCAATCCGCAAAATTTCTGTTGCATCTGAAAGTAGAAACTCGCCCGATTACAACGGTATGCGTACTTTTCCCCTAGGCCGTTCTAGTTATGCTTGTCGAGCATCAGAACCGCGAAAATTTTGAGTTTCTCGAGCGTTTCTTACCTCCAAACTGCCATATCTCGCGAACGGATTGACCAATCCGCAAAATTTCTGTTGCATCTGAAAGTAGAAACTCGCCCGATTACAACGGTATGCGTACTTTTCCCCTAGGCCGTTCTAGTTATGCTTGTCGAGCATCAGAACTGCGAAAATTTTGAGTTTCTCGAGCGTTTCTTACCTCCAAACTGCCATATCTCGCGAACGGATTGACCAATCCGCAAAATTTCTGTTGCATCTGAAAGTAGAAACTCGCCCGATTACAACGGTATGCGTACTTTTCCCCTAGGCCGTTCTAGTTATTCGTTTCGAGCATCAGAATTGCGAAAATTTTGAGTTTCTCAAGCGTTTCTTACCTCCAAACTGCCATAACTCGCGAACGGATTGACCAATCCGCAAAATTTCTGTTGCATCTGAAAGTAGAAACTCGCCCGATTACAATACTATGCGTACTTTTCCCCTAGGCCGTTCTAGTTGTTCGTTTCGAGCATCAGAACTGCGAAAATTTTGAGTTTTTCAAGCGTTGCTTACCTTCAAACTGCCATATCTCGCGAACGGATTGACCAATCCGCAAAATTTCTGTTGCATCTGAAAGTAGAAACTCGCCCGATTACAGCGGTATGCGTACTTTTCCCCTAGGCCGTTCTAGTTATTCGTTTCGAGAATCAGAACTGCGAAAATTTTGAGTTTCTCGAGCGTTTCTTACCTCCAAACTGCCATATCTCGCGAACGGATTGACCAATCCGCAATATTTCTGTTGCATCTGAAAGTAGAAACTCGCCCGATTACAACGGTATGCGTACTTTTCCCCTAGGCCGCCCTAGTTATTCGTTTCGAGCATCAGAACTGCAAAAATTTTGAGTTTCTCAATCGTTTCTTACTTCCAAACTGCCATATCTCGCGAACGGATTGACCAATCCGCAAAATTTCTGTTGCATCTGAAAGTAGAAACTCGCCCGATTACAACGGTATGCGTACTTTTCCCCTAGGCCGTTCTAGTTATTCGTTTCGAGCATCAGAACTGCGAAAATTTTGAGTTTCTCAAGCGTTTCTCACGTTCAAACTGCCACATCTCGCGAACGGATTGTCCAATCCGCAAACTTTCTGATGCATCTGAAAGTAGAAATTCGCCCGATTACAACGGTATGCGTACTTTTCCCCTAGGCCGCCCTAGTTATTCGTTTCGAGCATCAGAACTACAAAAATTTTGAGTTTCTCAAGCGTTTCTTACTTCCAAACTGCCGTATCTCGCGAACGGATTGACCAATCCGCAAAATTTCTGTTGCATCTGAAAGTAGAAACTCGCCCGATTACAACGGTATGCGTACTTTTCCCCTAGGCCGTTCTAGTTATGCTTGTCGAGCATCAGAACTGCGAAAATTTTGAGTTTCTCGAGCGTTTCTTACCTCCAAACTGCCATATCTTGCGAACGGATTGACCAATCCGCAAAATTTCTGTTCCATCTGAAAGTAGAAACTCGCCCGATTACAACGGTATGCGTACTTTTCCCCTAGCCCGTTCTAGTTATTCGTTTCGAGCAACAGAACTGCGAAAATTTTGAGTTTCTCGAGCGGTTCTTACTTCCAAACTGCCATATCTCGCGAACGGATTGACCAATCCGCAAAATTTCTGTTGCATCTGAAAGTAGAAACTCGTCCGATTACAACGGTGTGCGTACTTTTCCCCTTGCCCGTTCTAGTTATTCGTTTCGGGCAACAGAACTGCGAAAATTTTGAGTTTTTCAAGCGTTGCTTACATCCAAACTGCCATATCTCGCGAACGGATTGACCAATCCGCAGAATTTCTGTTGCATCTGAAAGTAGAAACTCGCCCGATTACAACACAGTGCGTACTTTTCCCCTAGGCCGTTCTAGTTATTCGTTTCCAGCATCAGAACTGCGAAAATTTTAGAGTTTCTCAAGCGTTTCTTACCTCCAGACTGCCATATCTCGCGAACGGATAGACCAATCCGCAAAATTTCTGTTGCATCTGAAAGTAGAAACTCGCCCGATTACAACGGTGTGCGTACTTTTCCCCTAGGCCGTTCTAGTTATTCGTTTCGAGCATCAGAACAGCGAAAATTTTGAGTTTCTCAAGCGTTTCTCACGTACAAACTGCCACATCTCGCGAACGGATTGTCCAATCCGCAAAATTTCTGTTGCATCTGAAAGTAGAAACTCGCCCGATTACAACGGTATGCGTACTTTTCCCCTAGGCCGTTCTATTTATTCGTTTCGAGCAACAGAACTGCGAAAATTTTGAGTTTCTCGAACGGTTCTTACTTCCAAACTGCCATATCTCGCGAACGGATTGACCAATCCGCAAAATTTCTGTTGCATCTGAAAGTAGAAGCTCGCCCGATTACAACGGTGTGCGTACTTTTCCCCTAGCCCGTTCTAGTTATTCGTTTCGAGCAACAGAACTGCGAAAATTTTGAGTTTTTCAAGCGTTGCTTACGTCCAAACTGCCATATCTCGCGAGCGGATTGACCAATCCGCAAAATTTCTGTTGCATCTGAAAGTAGAAACTCGCCCGATTACAACGGTGTGCGTGTTTTCCCCCAGGCCGTTCTAGTTATGCTTGTCGAGCATCAGAACTGCGAAAATTTTGAGTTTCTCGAGCGTTTCTTACATCCAAACTGCCATATCTCGCGAACGGATTGACCAATCCGCAATATTTCTGTTGCACCTGAAAGTAGAAACTCGCCCGATTACAACGGTATGCGTACTTTTCCCCTAGGCCGCCCTAGTTATTCGTTTCGAGCATCAGAACTGTGACAATTTTGAGTTTCTCAACCGTTTCTTACATCCAAACTGCCATATCCCGCGAACGGATTGACCAATCCGCAAAATTTCTGTTGCATCTGAAAGTAGAAACTCGCCCGATTACAACGGTATGCGTACTTTTCCCCTAGCCCGTTCTAGTTATTCGTTTCGAGCAACAGAACTGCGAAAATTTTGAGTTTTTCAAGCGTTGCTTACGTCCAAACTGCCATATCTCGCGAGCGGATTGACCAATCCGCAAAATTTCTGTTGCATCTGAAAGTAGAAACTCGCCCGATTACAACGGTGTGCGTACTTTTCCCCTAGGCCGTTCTAGTTATGCTTGTCGAGCATCAGAACTGCGCAAATTTTGAGTTTCTCGAGCGTTTCTTACCTCCAAACTGCCATATCTCGCGAACGGATTGACCAATCCGCAAAATTTCTGTTGCATCTGAAAGTAGAAACTCCCCCGACTACAACACTATGCGTACTTTTCCCCTAGGCCGTTCTATTTATTCGTTTCGAGCATCAGAACTGCGAAAATTTTCAGTTTCTCAAGCGTTTCTTACTTGCAAACTGCCATATCTCGCAAACGGATTGACCAATCCGCAAAATTTCTGTTGCATCTGAAAGTAGAAACTCGCCCGATTACAACGGCATGCGTACTTTTCCCCTAGGCCGTTCTAGTTATTCGTTTCGAGCATCAGAACTGCGAAAATTTTGAGTTTCTCAAGCGTTTCTCACGTACAAACTGCCACATCTCGCGAAAGGATTGTCCAATCCGCAAAATTTCTGTTGCATCTGAAAGTAGAAACTCGCCCGATTACAACGGTATGCGTACTTTTCCCATAGGCCGTTCTAGTTATTCGTTTCGAGCATCAGAACTGCGAAAATTTTGAGTTTCTCAAGCGTTTCTTACTTCCAAACTGCCATATCTCGCGAACGGATTGACCAATCCGCAAAATTTCTGTTGCATCTGAAAGTAGAAACTCGCCCGATTACAACGGTATGCGTACTTTTCCCCTAGGCCGTTCTAGTTATGCTTGTCGAGCATCAGAACTGCGAAAATTTTGAGTTTCTCGAGCGTTTCTTACCTCCAAACTGCCATATCTCGCGAACGGATTGACCAATCCGCAAAATTTCTGTTGCATCTGAAAGTAGAAACTCGCCCGATTACAACGGTATGCGTACTTTTCCCCTAGCCCGTTCTAGTTATTCGTTTCGAGCAACAGAACTGCGAAAATTTTGAGTTTTTCAAGCGTTGCTTACGTCCAAACTGCCATATCTCGCGAGCGGATTGACCAATCCGCAAAATTTCTGTTGCATCTGAAAGTAGAAACTCGCCCGATTACAACGGTGTGCGTACTTTTCCCCTAGGCCGTTCTAGTTATGCTTGTCGAGCATCAGAACTGCGAAAATTTTGAGTTTCTCGAGCGTTTCTTACCTCCAAACTGCCATATCTCGCGAACGGATTGACCAATCCGCAAAATTTCTGTTGCATCTGAAAGTAGAAACTCCCCCGACTACAACACTATGCGTACTTTTCCCCTAGGCCGTTCTAGTTACTCGTTTCGAGCATCAGAACTGCGAAAATTTTGAGTTTCTCAAGCGTTTCTTACTTCCAAACTGCCATATCTCGCGAACGGATTGACCAATCCGCAAAATTTCTGTTGCATCTGAAAGTAGAAACTCGCCCGATTACAGCGGTATGCGTACTTTTCCCCTTGCCCGTTCTAGTTATTCGTTTCGGGCAACAGAACTGCGAAAATTTTGAGTTTTTCAAGCGTTGCTTACCTCCAAACTGCCATATCTCGCGAACGGATTGACCAATCCGCAGAATTTCTGTTGCATCTGAAAGTAGAAACTCGCCCGATTACAACACAGTGCGTACTTTTCCCCTAGCCCGTTCTAGTTATTCGTTTCGAGCAACAGAACTGCGAAAATTTTGAGTTTCTCAAGCGTTTCTTACCTCCAAACTGCCATATCTCGCGAACGGATTGACTAATCCGCAAAATTTCTGTTGCATCTGAAAGTAGAAACTCGCCCGATTACAACGGTATGCGTACTTTTCCCCTAGGCCGTTCTAGTTATTCATTTCGAGCATCAGAACTGCGAAAATTTTGAGTTTCTCAAGCGTTTCTTACCTCCAAACTGCCATATCTCGCGAACGGATTGACCAATCCGCAAAATTTCTGTTGCATCTGGAAGTAGAAACTCGCCCGATTATAACACTATGCGTACTTTTCCCCTAAGCCGTTCTATTTATTCGTTTCGAGCATCAGAATTGCGAAAATTTTGAGTTTCTCCTGCGTTTCTTACCTCCCAACTGCCATAACTCGCGAACGGATTGACCAATCCGCAAAATTTCTGTTGCATCTGAAAGTAGAAACTCGCCCGATTACAACGGTGTGCGTACTTTTCCCCTAGCCCGTTCTAGTTATTCGTTTCGAGCAACAGAACTGCGAAAATTTTGAGTTTCTCGAGCGGTTCTTACTTCCAAACTGCCATATGTCGCGAACGGATTGACCAATCCGCAAAATTTCTGTTGCATCTGAAAGTAGAAACTCGCCCGATTGCAACGGTGTGCGTACTTTAACCCCTAGGCCGTTCTAGTTATGCTTGTCGAGCATCAGAACTGCGAAAATTTTGAGTTTCTCGAGCGGTTCTTACCTCCAAACTGCCATATCTCGCGAACGGATTGACCAATCCGCAAAATTTCTGTTGCATCTGAAAGTAGAAACTCGCCCGATTACAACACTATGCGTACTTTTCCCCTAGGCCGTTCTAGTTATTCGTTTCGAGCATCAGAACTGCGAAAATTTTGAGTTTCTCAAGCGTTTCTTACTTCCAAACTGCCATATCTCGCGAACGAATTGACCAATCCGCAAAGTTTCTGTTGCATCTGAAAGTAGAAACTCGCCCGATTGCAACGGTGTGCGTACTTTTCCCCTAGGCCGTTCTAGTTATGCTTGTCGAGCATCAGAACTGCGAAAATTTTGAGTTTCTCGAGCGTTTCTTACCTCCAAACTGCCATATCTCGCGAACGGATTGACCAATCCGCAAAATTTCTGTTGCATCTGAAAGTAGAAACTCCCCCGACTACAACACTATGCGTACTTTTCCCCTAGGCCGTTCTAGTTATTCGTTTCGAGCATCAGAACTGCGAAAATTTTGAGTTTCTCAAGCGTTTCTTACCTCCAAACTGCCATATCTCGCGAACGGATTGACCAATCCGCAAAATTTCTGTTGCATCTGAAAGTAGAAACTCGCCCGATTACAACGGTATGCGTACTTTTCCCTTAGGCCGTTCTAGTTATGCTTGTCGAGCATCAGAACTGCGAAAATTTTGAGTTTCTCGAGCGTTTCTTACCTCCAAACTGCCATATCTCGCGAACGGATTGACCAATCCGCAAAATTTCTGTTGCATCTGAAAGTAGAAACTCGCCCGATTACAACGGTATGCGTACTTTTCCCCTAGCCCGTTCTAGTTATTCGTTTCGAGCAACAGAACTGCGAAAATTTTGAGTTTTTCAAGCGTTGCTTACGTCCAAACTGCCATATCTCGCGAGCGGATTGACCAATCCGCAAAATTTCTGTTGCATCTGAAAGTAGAAACTCGCCCGATTACAACGGTGTGCGTACTTTTCCCCTAGGCCGTTCTAGTTATGCTTGTCGAGCATCAGAACTGCGAAAATTTTGAGTTTCTCGAGCGTTTCTTACCTCCAAACTGCCATATCTCGCGAACGGATCGACCAATCCGCAAAATTTCTGTTGCATCTGAAAGTAGAAACTCCCCCGACTACAACACTATGCGTACTTTTCCCCTAGGCCGTTCTAGTTATTCGTTTCGAGCATCAGAACTGCGAAAATTTTGAGTTTCTCAAGCGTTTCTTACTTCCAAACTGCCATATCTCGCGAACGGATTGACCAATCCGCAAAATTTCTGTTGCATCTGAAAGTAGAAACTCGCCCGATTACAGCGGTATGCGTACTTTTCCCCTTGCCCGTTCTAGTTATTCGTTTCGGGCAACAGAACTGCGAAAATTTTGAGTTTTTCAAGCGTTGCTTACCTCCAAACTGCCATATCTCGCGAACGGATTGACCAATCCGCAGAATTTCTGTTGCATCTGAAAGTAGAAACTCGCCCGATTACAACACAGTGCGTACTTTTCCCCTAGCCCGTTCTAGTTATTCGTTTCGAGCAACAGAACTGCGAAAATTTTGAGTTTCTCGAGCGGTTCTTACCTCCAAACTGCCATATCTCGCGAACGGATTGACCAATCCGCAAAATTTCTGTTGCATCTGAAAGTAGAAACTCGCCCGATTACAACGGTGTGCGTACTTTTCCCATAGGCCGTTCTAGTTATTCGTTTCGAGCATCAGAACTGCGAAAATTTTGAGTTTCTCGAGCGTTTCTTACCTCCAAACTGCCATATCTCGCGAACGGATTGACCAATCCGCAATATTTCTGTTGCATCTGAAAGTAGAAACTCGCCCGATTACAACACTATGCGCACTTTTCCCCTAGGCCGTTCTAGTTATTCGTTTCGAGCATCAGAACTGCGAAAATTTTGAGTTTCTCAAGCGTTTCTTACCTCCAAACTGCCACATCTCGCGAACGGATTGACCAATCCGCAAAATTTCTGTTGCATCTGAAAGTAGAAACTCGCCCGATTACAACCCTATGCGTACTTTTCCCCTAGGCCGTTCTAGTTATTCGTTTCGAGCATCAGAACTGCGAAAATTTTGAGTTTCTCAAGCGTTTCTTACTTCCAAACTGCCATATCTCGCGAACGGATTGACCAATCCGCAAAATTTCTGTTGCATCTGAAAGTAGAAACTCGCCCGATTACAACGGTATGCGTACTTTTCCCCTAGGCCGTTCTAGTTATGCTTGTCGAGCATCAGAACTGCGAAAATTTTGAGTTTCTCGAGGGTTTCTTACCTCCAAACTGCCATATCTCGCGAACGGATTGACCAGTCCGCAAAATTTCTGTTGCATCTGAAAGTAGAAACTCGCCCGATTACAACGGTATGCGTACTTTTCCCCTAGCCCGTTCTAGTTATTCGTTTCGAGCAACAGAACTCCGAAAATTTTGAGTTTCTCGAGCGGTTCTTACTTCCAAACTGCCATATCTCGCGAACGGATTGACCAATCCGCAAAATTTCTGTTGCATCTGAAAGTAGAAACTCGCCCGATTACAACACTATGCGTACTTTTCCCCTAGGCCGTTCTAGTTATGCTTGTCGAGCATCAGAACTGCGAAAATTTTGAGGTTCTCGAGCGTTTCTTACCTCCAAACTGCCATATCTCGCGAACGGATTGACCAATCCGCAAAATTTCTGTTGCATCTGAAAGTAAAAACTCGCCCGATTACAACGGTATGCGTACTTTTCCCCTAGCCCGTTCTAGTTATTCGTTTCGAGCAACAGAACTGCGAAAATTTTGAGTTTTTCAAGCGTTGCTTACGTCCAAACTGCCATATCTCGCGAGCGGATTGACCAATCCGCAAAATTTCTGTTGCATCTGAAAGTAGAAACTCGCCCGATTACAACGGTATGCGTACTTTTCCCCAGGGCCGTTCTAGTTATGCTTGTCGAGCATCAGAACTGCGAAAATTTTGAGTTTCTCGAGCGTTTCTTACCTCCAAACTGCCATATCTCGCGAACGGATTGACCAATCCGCAAAATTTCTGTTGCATCTGAAAGTAGAAACTCCCCCGACTACAACACTATGCGTACTTTTCCCCTAGGCCGTTCTAGTTATTCGTTTCGAGCATCAGAACTGCGAAAATTTTGAGTTTCTCAAGCGTTTCTTACTTCCAAACTGCCATATCTCGCGAACGGATTGACCAATCCGCAAAATTTCTGTTGCATCTGAAAGTAGAAACTCGCCCGATTACAGCGGTATGCGTACTTTTCCCCTTGCCCGTTCTAGTTATTCGTTTCGGGCAACAGAACTGCGAAAATTTTGAGTTTTTCAAGCGTTGCTTACCTCCAAACTGCCATATCTCGCGAACGGATTGACCAATCCGCAGAATTTCTGTTGCATCTGAAAGTAGAAACTCGCCCGATTACAACACAGTGCGTACTTTTCCCCTAGGCCGTTCTAGTTATTCGTTTCGAGCATCAGAACTGCGAAAATTTTAGAGTTTCTCAAGCGTTTCTTACCTCCAAACTGCCATATCTCGCGAACGGATTGACCAATCCGCAAAATTTCTGTTGCATCTGAAAGTAGAAACTCGCCCGATTACAACGGTGTGCGTACTTTTCCCCTAGGCCGTTCTAGTTATTCGTTTCGAGCATCAGAACTGCGAAAATTTTGAGTTTCTCGAGCGTTTCTTACCTCCAAACTGCCATATCTCGCGAACGGATTGACCAATCCGCAAAATTTCTGTTGCATCTGAAAGTAGAAACTCGCCCGATTACAACGGTATGCGTACTTTTCCCCTAGGCCGTTCTAGTTATGCTTGTCGAGCATCAGAACCGCGAAAATTTTGAGTTTCTCGAGCGTTTCTTACCTCCAAACTGCCATATCTCGCGAACGGATTGACCAATCCGCAAAATTTCTGTTGCATCTGAAAGTAGAAACTCGCCCGATTACAACGGTATGCGTACTTTTCCCCTAGGCCGTTCTAGTTATGCTTGTCGAGCATCAGAACTGCGAAAATTTTGAGTTTCTCGAGCGTTTCTTACCTCCAAACTGCCATATCTCGCGAACGGATTGACCAATCCGCAAAATTTCTGTTGCATCTGAAAGTAGAAACTCGCCCGATTACAACGGTATGCGTACTTTTCCCCTAGGCCGTTCTAGTTATTCGTTTCGAGCATCAGAACTGCGAAAATTTTGAGTTTCTCGAGCGTTTCTTACCTCCAAACTGCCATATCTCGCGAACGGATTGAACAATCCGCAATATTTCTGTTGCATCTGGCAGTAGAAACTCGCCCGATCACAACACTATGCGCACTTTTCCCCTAGGCCGTTCTAGTTATTTGTTTCGAGCATCAGAACTGCGAAAATTTTGAGTTTCTCAAGCGTTTCTTACCTCCAAACTGCCACATCTCGCGAACGGATTGACCAATCCGCAAAATTTCTGTTGCATCTGAAAGTAGAAACTCGCCCGATTTCAACGGTATGCGTACTTTTCCCCTAGGCCGTTCTAGTTATTCGTTTCGAGCATCAGAACTGCGAAAATTTTGAGTTTCTCAAGCGTTTCTCACGTACAAACTGCCACATCTCGCGAACGGATTGTCCAATCCGCAAAATTTCTGATGCATCTGAAAGTAGAAACTCGCCCGATTACAACGGTATGCGTACTTTTCCCCTAGGCCGCCCTAGTTATTTGTTTCGAGCATCAGAACTGCAAAAATTTTGAGTTTCTCAAGCGTTTCTTACTTCCAAACTGCCATATCTCGCGAACGGATTGACCAATCCGCAAAATTTCTGTTGCATCTGAAAGTAGAAACTCGCCCGATTACAACGGTATGCGTACTTTTCCCCTAGGCCGTTCTAGTTATGCTTGTCGAGCATCAGAACTGCGAAAATTTTGAGTTTCTCGAGCGTTTCTTACCTCCAAACTGCCATATCTCGCGAACGGATTGACCAATCCGCAAAATTTCTGTTGCATCTGAAAGTAGAAACTCGCCCGATTACAACGGTATGCGTACTTTTCCCCTAGCCCGTTCTAGTTATTCGTTTCGAGCAACAGAAGTGCGAAAATTTTGAGTTTCTCGAGCGGTTCTTACTTCCAAACTGCCATATCTCGCGAACGGATTGACCAATCCGCAAAATTTCTGTTGCATCTGAAAGTAGAAACTCGCCCGATTACAACGGTATGCGTACTTTTCCCCTAGGCCGTTCTAGTTATGCTTGTCGAGCATCAGAACTGCGAAAATTTTGAGTTTCTCGAGCGTTTCTTACCTCCAAACTGCCATATCTCGCGAACGGATTGACCAATCCGCAAAATTTCTGTTGCATCTGAAAGTAGAAACTCGCCCGATTACAACGGTATGCGTACTTTTCCCCTAGCCCGTTCTAGTTATTCGTTTCGAGCAACAGAAGTGCGAAAATTTTGAGTTTCTCGAGCGGTTCTTACTTCCAAACTGCCATATCTCGCGAACGGATTGACCAATCCGCAAAATTTCTGTTGCATCTGAAAGTAGAAACTCGCCCGATTACAACACTATGCGTACTTTTCCCCTAGGCCGTTCTAGTTATGCTTGTCGAGCATCAGAACTGCGAAAATTTTGAGTTTCTCGAGCGTTTCTTACCTCCAAACTGCCATATCTCGCGAACGGATTGACCAATCCGCAAAATTTCTGTTGCATCTGAAAGTAGAAACTCGCCCGATTACATCGGTATGCGTACTTTTCCCCTAGCCCGTTCTAGTTATTCGTTTCGAGCAACAGAACTGCGAAAATTTTGAGTTTTTCAAGCGTTGCTTACGTCCAAACTGCCATATCTCGCGAGCGGATTGACCAATCCGCAAAATTTCTGTTGCATCTGAAAGTAGAAACTCGCCCGATTACAACGGTGTGCGTACTTTTCCCCTAGGCCGTTCTAGTTATGCTTGTCGAGCATCAGAACTGCGAAAATTTTGAGTTTCTCGAGCGTTTCTTACCTCCAAACTGCCATATCTCGCGAACGGATTGACCAATCCGCAAAATTTCTGTTCCATCTGAAAGTAGAAACTCGCCCGATTACAACGGTATGCGTACTTTTCCCCTAGGCCGTTCTAGTTATTCGTTTCGAGCATCAGAACTGCGAAAATTTTAGAGTTTCTCAAGCGTTTCTTACCTCCAAACTGCCATATCTCGCGAACGGATTGACCAATCCGCAAAATTTCTGTTGCATCTGAAAGTAGAAACTCGCCCGATTACAACGGTGTGCGTACTTTTCCCCTAGGCCGTTCTAGTTATTCGTTTCGAGCATCAGAACTGCGAAAATTTTGAGTTTCTCGAGCGTTTCTTACCTCCAAACTGCCATATCTCGCGAACGGATTGACCAATCCGCAAAATTTCTGTTGCATCTGAAAGTAGAAACTCGCCCGATTACAACGGTATGCGTACTTTTCCCCTAGGCCGTTCTAGTTATGCTTGTCGAGCATCAGAACTGCGAAAATTTTGAGTTTCTCGAGCGTTTCTTACCTCCAAACTGCCATATCTCGCGAACGGATTGACCAATCCGCAAAATTTCTGTTGCATCTGAAAGTAGAAACTCGCCCGATTACAACGGTATGCGTACTTTTCCCCTAGGCCGTTCTAGTTATTCGTTTCGAGCATCAGAACTGCGAAAATTTTGAGTTTCTCGAGCGTTTCTTACCTCCAAACTGCCATATCTCGCGAACGGATTGACCAATCCGCAATATTTCTGTTGCATCTGAGAGTAGAAACTCGCCCGATCACAACACTATGCGCACTTTTCCCCTAGGCCGTTCTAGTTATTTGTTTCGAGCATCAGAACTGCGAAAATTTTGAGTTTCTCAAGCGTTCCTTACCTCCAAACTGCCACATCTCGCGAACGGATTGACCAATCCGCAAAATTTCTGTTGCATCTGAAAGTAGAAACTCGCCCGATTACAACGGTATGCGTACTTTTCCCCTAGGCCGTTCTAGTTATTCGTTTCGAGCATCAGAACTGCGAAAATTTTGAGTTTCTCAAGCGTTTCTCACGTACAAACTGCCACATCTCGCGAACGGATTGTCCAATCCGCAAAATTTCTGATGCATCTGAAAGTAGAATCTCGCCCGATTACAACGGTATGCGTACTTTTCCCCTAGGCCGCCCTAGTTATTTGTTTCGAGCATCAGAACTGCAAAAATTTTGAGTTTCTCAAGCGTTTCTTACTTCCAAACTGCCATATCTCGCGAACGGATTGACCAATCCGCAAAATTTCTGTTGCATCTGAAAGTAGAAACTCGCCCGATTACAACGGTATGCGTACTTTTCCCCTAGGCCGTTCTAGTTATGCTTGTCGAGCATCAGAACTGCGAAAATTTTGAGTTTCTCGAGCGTTTCTTACCTCCAAACTGCCATATCTCGCGAACGGATTGACCAATCCGCAAAATTTCTGTTGCATCTGAAAGTAGAAACTCGCCCGATTACAACGGTATGCGTACTTTTCCCCTAGCCCGTTCTAGTTATTCGTTTCGAGCAACAGAACTGCGAAAATTTTGAGTTTCTCGAGCGGTTCTTACTTCCAAACTGCCATATCTCGCGAACGGATTGACCAATCCGCAAAATTTCTGTTGCATCTGAAAGTAGAAACTCGCCCGATTACAACACTATGCGTACTTTTCCCCTAGGCCGTTCTAGTTATGCTTGTCGAGCATCAGAACTGCGAAAATTTTGAGTTTCTCGAGCGTTTCTTACCTCCAAACTGCCATATCTCGCGAACGGATTGACCAATCCGCAAAATTTCTGTTGCATCTGAAAGTAGAAACTCGCCCGATTACATCGGTATGCGTACTTTTCCCCTAGCCCGTTCTAGTTATTCGTTTCGAGCAACAGAACTGCGAAAATTTTGAGTTTTTCAAGCGTTGCTTACGTCCAAACTGCCATATCTCGCGAGCGGATTGACCAATCCGCAAAATTTCTGTTGCATCTGAAAGTAGAAACTCGCCCGATTACAACGGTGTGCGTACTTTTCCCCTAGGCCGTTCTAGTTATGCTTGTCGAGCATCAGAACTGCGAAAATTTTGATTTTCTCGAGCGGTTCTTACCTCCAAACTGCCATATCTCGCGAACGGATTGACCAATCCGCAAAATTTTCGTTGCATCTGAAAGTAGAAACTCGCCCGATTACAACACTATGCGTACTTTTCCCCTAGGCCGTTCTAGTTATTCGTTTCGAGCATCAGAACTGCGAAAATTTTGAGTTTCTCAAGCGTTTCTTACTTCCAAACTGCCATATCTCGCGAACGGATTGACCAATCCGCAAAATTTCTGTTGCATCTGAAAGTAGAAACTCGCCCGATTACAACGGTCTGCGTACTTTTCCCCTAGGCCGTTCTAGTTATTCGTTTCGAGCATCAGAACTGCGAAAATTTTGAGTTTCTCGAGCGTTTCTTACCTCCAAACTGCCATATCTCGCGAACGGATTGACCAATCCGCAATATTTCTGTTGCATCTGAAAGTAGAAACTCGCCCGATTACAACGGTATGCGTACTTTTCCCCTAGGCCGTTCTAGTTATGCTTGTCGAGCATCAGAACTGCGAAAATTTTGAGTTTGTCGAGCGTTTCTTACCTCCAAACTGCCATATCTCGCGAACGGATTGACCAATCCGCAAAATTTCTGTTGCATCTGAAAGTAGAAACTCGCCCGATTACAACGGTATGCGTACTTTTCCCCTAGGCCGTTCTAGTTATGCTTGTCGAGCATCAGAACTGCGAAAATTTTGAGTTTCTCGAGCGTTTCTTACCTCCAAACTGCCATATCTCGCGAACGGATTGACCAATCCGCAAAATTTCTGCTCCATCTGAAAGTAGAAACTCGCCCGATTACAACGGTATGCGTACTTTTCCCCTAGGCCGTTCTAGTTATTCGTTTCGAGCATCAGAACTGCAAAAATTTTGAGTTTCTCAAGCGTTTCTTACTTCCAAACTGCCATATCTCGCGAACGGATTGACCAATCCGCAAAATTTCTGTTGCATCTGAAAGTAGAAACTCGCCCGATTACAACGGTATGCGTACTTTTCCCCTAGGCCGTTCTAGTTATGCTTGTCGAGCATCAGAACTGCGAAAATTTTGAGTTTCTCGAGCGGTTCTTACTTCCAAACTGCCATATCTCGCGAACGGATTGACCAATCCGCAAAATTTCTGTTGCATCTGAAAGTAGAAACTCGCCCGATTACAACACTATGCGTACTTTTCCCCTAGGCCGTTCTAGTTATGCTTGTCGAGCATCAGAACTGCGAAAATTTTGAGTTTCTCGAGCGTTTCTTACCTCCAAACTGCCATATCTCGCGAACGGATTGACCAATCCGCAAAATTTCTGTTGCATCTGAAAGTAGAAACTCGCCCGATTACAACGGTATGCGTACTTTTCCCCTAGCCCGTTCTAGTTATTCGTTTCGAGCAACAGAACTGCGAAAATTTTGAGTTTTTCAAGCGTTGCTTACGTCCAAACTGCCATATCTCGCGAGCGGATTGACCAATCCGCAAAATTTCTGTTGCATCTGAAAGTAGAAACTCGCCCGATTACAACGGTGTGCGTACTTTTCCCCTAGGCCGTTCTAGTTATGCTTGTCGAGCATCAGAACTGCGAAAATTTTGATTTTCTCGAGCGGTTCTTACCTCCAAACTGCCATATCTCGCGAACGGATTGACCAATCCGCAAAATTTTTGTTGCATCTGAAAGTAGAAACTCGCCCGATTACAACACTATGCGTACTTTTCCCCTAGGCCGTTCTAGTTATTCGTTTCGAGCATCAGAACTGCGAAAATTTTGAGTTTCTCAAGCGTTTCTTACTTCCAAACTGCCATATCTCGCGAACGGATTGACCAATCCGCAAAATTTCTGTTGCATCTGAAAGTAGAAACTCGCCCGATTACAACGGTCTGCGTACTTTTCCCCTAGGCCGTTCTAGTTATTCGTTTCGAGCATCAGAACTGCGAAAATTTTGAGTTTCTCGAGCGTTTCTTACCTCCAAACTGCCATATCTCGCGAACGGATTGACCAATCCGCAGAATTTCTGTTGCATCTGAAAGTAGAAACTCGCCCGATTACAACACAGTGCGTACTTTTCCCCTAGGCCGTTCTAGTTATTCGTTTCGAGCATCAGAACTGCGAAAATTTTAGAGTTTCTCAAGCGTTTCTTACCTCCAGACTGCCATATCTCGCGAACGGATAGACCAATCCGCAAAATTTCTGTTGCATCTGAAAGTAGAAACTCGCCCGATTACAACGGTGTGCGTACTTTTCCCCTAGGCCGTTCTATTTATTCGTTTCGAGCATCAGAACTGCGAAAATTTTGAGTTTCTCGAGCGTTTCTTACCTCCAAACTGCCATATCTCGCGAACGGATTGACCAATCCGCAATATTTCTGTTGCATCTGAAAGTAGAAACTCGCCCGATTACAACACTATGCGCACTTTTCCCCTAGGCCGTTCTAGTTATTCGTTTCGAGCATCAGAACTGCGAAAATTTTGAGTTTCTCAAGCGTTTCTTACCTCCAAACTGCCACATCTCGCGAACGGATTGACCAATCCGCAAAATTTCGGTTGCATCTGAAAGTAGAAACTCGCCCGATTACAACGGTATGCGTACTTTTCCCCTAGGCCGTTCTAGTTATTCGTTTCGAGCATCAGAACTGCGAAAATTTTGAGTTTCTCAAGCGTTTCTCACGTACAAACTGCCACATCTCGCGAACGGATTGTCCAATCCGCAAAATTTCTGATGCATCTGAAAGTAGAAATTCGCCCGATTACAACGGTATGCGTACTTTTCCCCTAGGCCGCCCTAGTTATTCGTTTCGAGCATCAGAACTGCAAAAATTTTGAGTTTCTCGAGCGTTTCTTACCTCCAAACTGCCATATCTCGCGAACGGATTGACCAATCCGCAATATTTCTGTTGCATCTGAAAGTAGAAACTCGCCCGATTACAACACTATGCGCACTTTTCCCCTAGGCCGTTCTAGTTATTCGTTTCGAGCATCAGAACTGCGAAAATTTTGAGTTTCTCAAGCGTTTCTTACCTCCAAACTGCCACATCTCGCGAACGGATTGACTAATCCGCAAAATTTCTGTTGCATCTGAAAGTAGAAACTCGCCCGATTACAACGGTATGCGTACTTTTCCCCTAGGCCGTTCTAGTTATTCGTTTCGAGCATCAGAACTGCGAAAATTTTGAGTTTCTCAAGCGTTTCTCACGTACAAACTGCCACATCTCGCGAACGGATTGTCCAATCCGCAAACTTTCTGATGCATCTGAAAGTAGAAATTCGCCCGATTACAACGGTATGCGTACTTTTCCCCTAGGCCGCCCTAGTTATTCGTTTCGAGCATCAGAACTGCAAAAATTTTGAGTTTCTCAAGCGTTTCTTACTTCCAAACTGCCATATCTCGCGAACGGATTGACCAATCCGCAAAATTTCTGTTGCATCTGAAAGTAGAAACTCGCCCGATTACAACGGTATGCGTACTTTTCCCCTAGGCCGTTCTAGTTATGCTTGTCGAGCATCAGAACTGCGAAAATTTTGAGTTTCTCGAGCGTTTCTTACCTCCAAACTGCCATATCTCGCGAACGGTTTGACCAATCCGCAAAATTTCTGTTGCATCTGAAAGTAGAAACTCGCCCGATTACAACGGTATGCGTACTTTTCCCCTAGGCCGTTCTAGTTATTCGTTTCGAGCATCAGAACTGCGAAAATTTTGAGTTTCTCAAGCGTTTCTCACGTACAAACTGCCACATCTCGCGAACGGATTGTCCAATCCGCAAAATTTCTGATGCATCTGAAAGTAGAAATTCGCCCGATTACAACGGTATGCGTACTTTTCCCCTAGGCCGCCCTAGTTATTCGTTTCGAGCATCAGAACTGCGAAAATTTTGAGTTTCTCAAGCGTTTCTTACTTCCAAACTGCCACATCTCGCGAACGGATTGACCAATCCGCAAAATTTCTGTTGCATCTGAAAGTAGAAACTCGCCCGATTACAACGGTATGCGTACTTTTCCCCTAGGCCGTTCTAGTTATTCGTTTCGAGCATCAGAACTGCGAAAATTTTGAGTTTCTCAAGCGTTTCTTACTTCCAAACTGCCATATCTCGCGAACGGATTGACCAATCCGCAAAATTTCTGTTGCATCTGAAAGTAGAAACTCGCCCGATTACAGCGGTATGCGTACTTTTCCCCTTGCCCGTTCTAGTTATTCGTTTCGGGCAACAGAACTGCGAAAATTTTGAGTTTTTCAAGCGTTGCTTACCTCCAAACTGCCATATCTCGCGAACGGATTGACCAATCCGCAAAATTTCTGTTGCATCTGAAAGTAGAAACTCGCCCGATTACAACGGTGTGCGTACTTTTCCCCTAGGCCGTTCTAGTTATTCGTTTCGAGCATCAGAACTGCGAAAATTTTGAGTTTCTCGAGCGTTTCTTACCTCCAAACTGCCATATCTCGCGAACGGATTGACCAATCCGCAATATTTCTGTTGCATCTGAAAGTAGAAACTCGCCCGATTACAACGGTATGCGTACTTTTCCCCTAGGCCGCCCTAGTTATTCGTTTCGAGCATCAGAACTGCAAAAATTTTGAGTTTCTCAAGCGTTTCTTACTTCCAAACTGCCATATCTCGCGAACGGATTGACCAATCCGCAAAATTTCTGTTGCATCTGAAAGTAGAAACTCGCCCGATTACAACGGTATGCGTACTTTTCCCCTAGGCCGTTCTAGTTATTCGTTTCGAGCATCAGAACTGCGAAAATTTTGAGTTTCTCAAGCGTTTCTCACGTACAAACTGCCACATCTCGCGAACGGATTGTCCAATCCGCAAAATTTCTGATGCATCTGAAAGTAGAAATTCGCTCGATTACAACGGTATGCGTACTTTTCCCCTAGGCCGCCCTAGTTATTCGTTTCGAGCATCAGAACTGCGAAAATTATGAGTTTCTCAAGCGTTTCTTACTTCCAAACTGCCATATCTCGCGAACGAATTGACCAATCCGCAAAATTTCTGTTGCATCTGAAAGTAGAAACTCGCCCGATTACAACGGTATGCGTACTTTTCCCCTAGGCCGTTCTAGTTATGCCTGTCGAGCATCAGAACTGCGAAAATTTTGAGTTTCTCGAGCGTTTCTTACCTCCAAACTGCCATATCTCGCGAACGGTTTGACCAATCCGCAAAATTTCTGTTGCATCTGAAAGTAGAAACTCGCCCGATTACAACGGTATGCGTACTTTTTCCCTAGCCCGTTCTAGTTATTCGTTTCGAGCAACAGAACTGCGAAAATTTTGAGTTTTTCAAGCGTTGCTTACGTCCAAACTGCCATATCTCGCGAGCGGATTGACCAATCCGCAAAATTTCTGTTGCATCTGAAAGTAGAAACTCGCCCGATTACAACGGTGTGCGTACTTTTCCCCTAGGCCGTTCTAGTTATGCTTGTCGAGCATCAGAACTGCGAAAATTTTGAGTTTCTCGAGCGTTTCTTACCTCCAAACTGCCATATCTCGCGAACGGATTGACCAATCCGCAATATTTCTGTTGCATCTGAAAGTAGAAACTCGCCCGATTACAACACTATGCGCACTTTTCCCCTAGGCCGTTCTAGTTATTCGTTTCGAGCATCAGAACTGCGAAAATTTTGAGTTTCTCAAGCGTTTCTTACCTCCAAACTGCCACATCTCGCGAACGGATTGACCAATCCGCAAAATTTCTGTTGCATCTGAAAGTAGAAACTCGCCCGATTACAACGGTATGCGTACTTTTCCCCTAGGCCGTTCTAGTTATTCGTTTCGAGCATCAGAACTGCGAAAATTTTGAGTTTCTCAAGCGTTTCTCACGTACAAACTGCCACATCTCGCGAACGGATTGTCCAATCCGCAAAATTTCTGATGCATCTGAAAGTAGAAATTCGCCCGATTACAGCGGTATGCGTACTTTTCCCCTAGGCCGCCCTAGTTATTCGTTTCGAGCATCAGAACTGCAAAAATTTTGAGTTTCTCAAGCGTTTCTTACTTCCAAACTGCCATATCTCGCGAACGGATTGACCAATCCGCAAAATTTCTGTTGCATCTGAAAGTAGAAACTCGCCCGATTACAACGGTATGCGTACTTTTCCCCTAGGCCGTTCTAGTTATGCTTGTCGAGCATCAGAACTGCGAAAATTTTGAGTTTCTCGAGCGTTTCTTTCCTCCAAACTGCCATATCTCGCGAACGGTTTGACCAATCCGCAAAATTTCTGTTGCATCTGAAAGTAGAAACTCGCCCGATTACAACGGTATGCGTACTTTTCCCCTAGCCCGTTCTAGTTATTCGTTTCGAGCAACAGAACTGCGAAAATTTTGAGTTTTTCAAGCGTTGCTTACGTCCAAACTGCCATATCTCGCGAGCGGATTGACCAATCCGCAAAATTTCTGTTGCATCTGAAAGTAGAAACTCGCCCGATTACAACGGTGTGCGTACTTTTCCCCTAGGCCGTTCTAGTTATGCTTGTCGAGCATCAGAACTGCGAAAATTTTGAGTTTCTCGAGCGTTTCTTACCTCCAAACTGCCATATCTCGCGAACGGATTGACCAATCCGCAATATTTCTGTTGCATCTGAAAGTAGAAACTCGCCCGATTACAACACTATGCGCACTTTTCCCCTAGGCCGTTCTAGTTATTCGTTTCGAGCATCAGAACTGCGAAAATTTTGAGTTTCTCAAGCGTTTCTTACCTCCAAACTGCCACATCTCGCGAACGGATTGACCAATCCGCAAAATTTCTGTTGCATCTGAAAGTAGAAACTCGCCCGATTACAACGGTATGCGTACTTTTCCCCTAGGCCGTTCTAGTTATACGTTTCGAGCATCAGAACTGCGAAAATTTTGAGTTTCTCAAGCGTTTCTCACGTACAAACTGCCACATCTCGCGAACGGATTGTCCAATCCGCAAACTTTCTGATGCATCTGAAAGTAGAAATTCGCCCGATTACAACGGTATGCGTACTTTTCCCCTAGCCCGTTCTAGTTATTCGTTTCGAGCAACAGAACTGCGAAAATTTTGAGTTTTTCAAGCGTTGCTTACGTCCAAACTGCCATATCTCGCGAGCGGATTGACCAATCCGCAAAATTTCTGTTGCATCTGAAAGTAGAAACTCGCCCGATTACAACGGTGTGCGTACTTTTCCCCTAGGCCGTTCTAGTTATGCTTGTCGAGCATCAGAACTGCGAAAATTTTGAGTTTCTCGAGCGTTTCTTACCTCCAAACTGCCATATCTCGCGAACGGTTTGACCAATCCGCAAAATTTCTGTTGCATCTGAAAGTAGAAACTCGCCCGATTACAACGGTATGCGTACTTTTCCCCTAGGCCGTTCTAGTTATTCGTTTCGAGCATCAGAACTGCGAAAATTTTGAGTTTCTCAAGCGTTTCTCACGTACAAACTGCCACATCTCGCGAACGGATTGTCCAATCCGCAAAATTTCTGATGCATCTGAAAGTAGAAATTCGCCCGATTACAACGGTATGCGTACTTTTCCCCTAGGCCGCCCTAGTTATTCGTTTCGAGCATCAGAACTGCGAAAATTTTGAGTTTCTCAAGCGTTTCTTACCTCCAAACTGCCACATCTCGCGAACGGATTGACCAATCCGCAAAATTTCTGTTGCATCTGAAAGTAGAAACTCGCCCGATTACAACGGTATGCGTACTTTTCCCCTAGGCCGTTCTAGTTATTCGTTTCGAGCATCAGAACTGCGAAAATTTTGAGTTTCTCAAGCGTTTCTTACTTCCAAACTGCCATATCTCGCGAACGGATTGACCAATCCGCAAAATTTCTGTTGCATCTGAAAGTAGAAACTCGCCCGATTACAGCGGTATGCGTACTTTTCCCCTTGCCCGTTCTAGTTATTCGTTTCGGGCAACAGAACTGCGAAAATTTTGAGTTTTTCAAGCGTTGCTTACCTCCAAACTGCCATATCTCGCGAACGGATTGACCAATCCGCAAAATTTCTGTTGCATCTGAAAGTAGAAACTCGCCCGATTACAACGGTGTGCGTACTTTTCCCCTAGGCCGTTCTAGTTATTCGTTTCGAGCATCAGAACTGCGAAAATTTTGAGTTTCTCGAGCGTTTCTTACCTCCAAACTGCCATATCTCGCGAACGGATTGACCAATCCGCAATATTTCTGTTGCATCTGAAAGTAGAAACTCGCCCGATTACAACGGTATGCGTACTTTTCCCCTAGGCCGCCCTAGTTATTCGTTTCGAGCATCAGAACTGCAAAAATTTTGAGTTTCTCAAGCGTTTCTTACTTCCAAACTGCCATATCTCGCGAACGGATTGACCAATCCGCAAAATTTCTGTTGCATCTGAAAGTAGAAACTCGCCCGATTACAACGGTATGCGTACTTTTCCCCTAGGCCGTTCTAGTTATTCGTTTCGAGCATCAGAACTGCGAAAATTTTGAGTTTCTCAAGCGTTTCTCACGTACAAACTGCCACATCTCGCGAACGGATTGTCCAATCCGCAAACTTTCTGATGCATCTGAAAGTAGAAATTCGCCCGATTACAACGGTATGCGTACTTTTCCCCTAGGCCGCCCTAGTTATTCGTTTCGAGCATCAGAACTGCAAAAATTTTGAGTTTCTCAAGCGTTTCTTACTTCCAAACTGCCATATCTCGCGAACGGATTGACCAATCCGCAAAATTTCTGTTGCATCTGAAAGTAGAAACTCGCCCGATTACAACGGTATGCGTACTTTTCCCCTAGGCCGTTCTAGTTATGCTTGTCGAGCATCAGAACTGCGAAAATTTTGAGTTTCTCGAGCGTTTCTTACCTCCAAACTGCCATATCTCGCGAACGGTTTGACCAATCCGCAAAATTTCTGTTGCATCTGAAAGTAGAAACTCGCCCGATTACAACGGTATGCGTACTTTTCCCCTAGGCCGTTCTAGTTATTCGTTTCGAGCATCAGAACTGCGAAAATTTTGAGTTTCTCAAGCGTTTCTCACGTACAAACTGCCACATCTCGCGAACGGATTGTCCAATCCGCAAAATTTCTGATGCATCTGAAAGTAGAAATTCGCCCGATTACAACGGTATGCGTACTTTTCCCCTAGGCCGCCCTAGTTATTCGTTTCGAGCATCAGAACTGCGAAAATTTTGAGTTTCTCAAGCGTTTCTTACCTCCAAACTGCCACATCTCGCGAACGGATTGACCAATCCGCAAAATTTCTGTTGCATCTGAAAGTAGAAACTCGCCCGATTACAACGGTATGCGTACTTTTCCCCTAGGCCGTTCTAGTTATTCGTTTCGAGCATCAGAACTGCGAAAATTTTGAGTTTCTCAAGCGTTTCTTACTTCCAAACTGCCATATCTCGCGAACGGATTGACCAATCCGCAAAATTTCTGTTGCATCTGAAAGTAGAAACTCGCCCGATTACAGCGGTATGCGTACTTTTCCCCTTGCCCGTTCTAGTTATTCGTTTCGGGCAACAGAACTGCGAAAATTTTGAGTTTTTCAAGCGTTGCTTACCTCCAAACTGCCATATCTCGCGAACGGATTGACCAATCCGCAAAATTTCTGTTGCATCTGAAAGTAGAAACTCGCCCGATTACAACGGTGTGCGTACTTTTCCCCTAGGCCGTTCTAGTTATTCGTTTCGAGCATCAGAACTGCGAAAATTTTGAGTTTCTCGAGCGTTTCTTACCTCCAAACTGCCATATCTCGCGAACGGATTGACCAATCCGCAATATTTCTGTTGCATCTGAAAGTAGAAACTCGCCCGATTACAACGGTATGCGTACTTTTCCCCTAGGCCGTTCTAGTTATGCTTGTCGAGCATCAGAACTGCGAAAATTTTGAGTTTCTCGAGCGTTTCATACCTCCAAACTGCCATATCTCGCGAACGGTTTGACCAATCCGCAAAATTTCTGTTGCATCTGAAAGTAGAAACTCGCCCGATTACAACGGTGTGCGTACTTTTCCCCTAGGCCGTTCTAGTTATGCTTGTCGAGCATCAGAACTGCGAAAATTTTGAGTTTCTCGAGCGTTTCTTACCTCCAAACTGCCATATCTCGCGAACGGTTTGACCAATCCGCAAAATTTCTGTTGCATCTGAAAGTAGAAACTCGCCCGATTACAACGGTATGCGTACTTTTCCCCTAGGCCGTTCTAGTTATTCGTTTCGAGCATCAGAACTGCGAAAATTTTGAGTTTCTCAAGCGTTTCTCACGTACAAACTGCCACATCTCGCGAACGGATTGTCCAATCCGCAAAATTTCTGATGCATCTGAAAGTAGAAATTCGCCCGATTACAACGGTATGCGTACTTTTCCCCTAGGCCGCCCTAGTTATTCGTTTCGAGCATCAGAACTGCGAAAATTTTGAGTTTCTCAAGCGTTTCTTACCTCCAAACTGCCACATCTCGCGAACGGATTGACCAATCCGCAAAATTTCTGTTGCATCTGAAAGTAGAAACTCGCCCGATTACAACGGTATGCGTACTTTTCCCCTAGGCCGTTCTAGTTATTCGTTTCGAGCATCAGAACTGCGAAAATTTTGAGTTTCTCAAGCGTTTCTTACTTCCAAACTGCCATATCTCGCGAACGGATTGACCAATCCGCAAAATTTCTGTTGCATCTGAAAGTAGAAACTCGCCCGATTACAGCGGTATGCGTACTTTTCCCCTTGCCCGTTCTAGTTATTCGTTTCGGGCAACAGAACTGCGAAAATTTTGAGTTTTTCAAGCGTTGCTTACCTCCAAACTGCCATATCTCGCGAACGGATTGACCAATCCGCAAAATTTCTGTTGCATCTGAAAGTAGAAACTCGCCCGATTACAACGGTGTGCGTACTTTTCCCCTAGGCCGTTCTAGTTATTCGTTTCGAGCATCAGAACTGCGAAAATTTTGAGTTTCTCGAGCGTTTCTTACCTCCAAACTGCCATATCTCGCGAACGGATTGACCAATCCGCAATATTTCTGTTGCATCTGAAAGTAGAAACTCGCCCGATTACAACGGTATGCGTACTTTTCCCCTAGGCCGTTCTAGTTATGCTTGTCGAGCATCAGAACTGCGAAAATTTTGAGTTTCTCGAGCGTTTCATACCTCCAAACTGCCATATCTCGCGAACGGTTTGACCAATCCGCAAAATTTCTGTTGCATCTGAAAGTAGAAACTCGCCCGATTACAACGGTGTGCGTACTTTTCCCCTAGGCCGTTCTAGTTATGCTTGTCGAGCATCAGAACTGCGAAAATTTTGAGTTTCTCGAGCGTTTCTTACCTCCAAACTGCCATATCTCGCGAACGGTTTGACCAATCCGCAAAATTTCTGTTGCATCTGAAAGTAGAAACTCGCCCGATTACAACGGTATGCGTACTTTTCCCCTAGGCCGTTCTAGTTATTCGTTTCGAGCATCAGAACTGCGAAAATTTTGAGTTTCTCAAGCGTTTCTCACGTACAAACTGCCACATCTCGCGAACGGATTGTCCAATCCGCAAAATTTCTGATGCATCTGAAAGTAGAAATTCGCCCGATTACAACGGTATGCGTACTTTTCCCCTAGGCCGCCCTAGTTATTCGTTTCGAGCATCAGAACTGCGAAAATTTTGAGTTTCTCAAGCGTTTCTTACCTCCAAACTGCCACATCTCGCGAACGGATTGACCAATCCGCAAAATTTCTGTTGCATCTGAAAGTAGAAACTCGCCCGATT
This sequence comes from Ptiloglossa arizonensis, assembly GCF_051014685.1. Classification (NCBI taxonomy): domain Eukaryota; kingdom Metazoa; phylum Arthropoda; class Insecta; order Hymenoptera; family Colletidae; genus Ptiloglossa; species Ptiloglossa arizonensis. The sequence goes on along the minus strand of NW_027478642.1, from coordinate 476,960 downwards.
ACAGCGGTATGCGTACTTTTCCCCTTGCCCGTTCTAGTTATTCGTTTCGGGCAACAGAACTGCGAAAATTTTGAGTTTTTCAAGCGTTGCTTACCTCCAAACTGCCATATCTCGCGAACGGATTGACCAATCCGCAAAATTTCTGTTGCATCTGAAAGTAGAAACTCGCCCGATTACAACGGTGTGCGTACTTTTCCCCTAGGCCGTTCTAGTTATTCGTTTCGAGCATCAGAACTGCGAAAATTTTGAGTTTCTCGAGCGTTTCTTACCTCCAAACTGCCATATCTCGCGAACGGATTGACCAATCCGCAATATTTCTGTTGCATCTGAAAGTAGAAACTCGCCCGATTACAACGGTATGCGTACTTTTCCCCTAGGCCGCCCTAGTTATTCGTTTCGAGCATCAGAACTGCAAAAATTTTGAGTTTCTCAAGCGTTTCTTACTTCCAAACTGCCATATCTCGCGAACGGATTGACCAATCCGCAAAATTTCTGTTGCATCTGAAAGTAGAAACTCGCCCGATTACAACGGTATGCGTACTTTTCCCCTAGGCCGTTCTAGTTATTCGTTTCGAGCATCAGAACTGCGAAAATTTTGAGTTTCTCAAGCGTTTCTCACGTACAAACTGCCACATCTCGCGAACGGATTGTCCAATCCGCAAACTTTCTGATGCATCTGAAAGTAGAAATTCGCCCGATTACAACGGTATGCGTACTTTTCCCCTAGGCCGCCCTAGTTATTCGTTTCGAGCATCAGAACTGCAAAAATTTTGAGTTTCTCAAGCGTTTCTTACTTCCAAACTGCCATATCTCGCGAACGGATTGACCAATCCGCAAAATTTCTGTTGCATCTGAAAGTAGAAACTCGCCCGATTACAACGGTATGCGTACTTTTCCCCTAGGCCGTTCTAGTTATGCTTGTCGAGCATCAGAACTGCGAAAATTTTGAGTTTCTCGAGCGTTTCTTACCTCCAAACTGCCATATCTCGCGAACGGTTTGACCAATCCGCAAAATTTCTGTTGCATCTGAAAGTAGAAACTCGCCCGATTACAACGGTATGCGTACTTTTCCCCTAGGCCGTTCTAGTTATTCGTTTCGAGCATCAGAACTGCGAAAATTTTGAGTTTCTCAAGCGTTTCTCACGTACAAACTGCCACATCTCGCGAACGGATTGTCCAATCCGCAAAATTTCTGATGCATCTGAAAGTAGAAATTCGCCCGATTACAACGGTATGCGTACTTTTCCCCTAGGCCGCCCTAGTTATTCGTTTCGAGCATCAGAACTGCGAAAATTTTGAGTTTCTCAAGCGTTTCTTACCTCCAAACTGCCACATCTCGCGAACGGATTGACCAATCCGCAAAATTTCTGTTGCATCTGAAAGTAGAAACTCGCCCGATTACAACGGTATGCGTACTTTTCCCCTAGGCCGTTCTAGTTATTCGTTTCGAGCATCAGAACTGCGAAAATTTTGAGTTTCTCAAGCGTTTCTTACTTCCAAACTGCCATATCTCGCGAACGGATTGACCAATCCGCAAAATTTCTGTTGCATCTGAAAGTAGAAACTCGCCCGATTACAGCGGTATGCGTACTTTTCCCCTTGCCCGTTCTAGTTATTCGTTTCGGGCAACAGAACTGCGAAAATTTTGAGTTTTTCAAGCGTTGCTTACCTCCAAACTGCCATATCTCGCGAACGGATTGACCAATCCGCAAAATTTCTGTTGCATCTGAAAGTAGAAACTCGCCCGATTACAACGGTGTGCGTACTTTTCCCCTAGGCCGTTCTAGTTATTCGTTTCGAGCATCAGAACTGCGAAAATTTTGAGTTTCTCGAGCGTTTCTTACCTCCAAACTGCCATATCTCGCGAACGGATTGACCAATCCGCAATATTTCTGTTGCATCTGAAAGTAGAAACTCGCCCGATTACAACGGTATGCGTACTTTTCCCCTAGGCCGTTCTAGTTATGCTTGTCGAGCATCAGAACTGCGAAAATTTTGAGTTTCTCGAGCGTTTCATACCTCCAAACTGCCATATCTCGCGAACGGATTGACCAATCCGCAAAATTTCTGCTGCATCTGAAAGTAGAAACTCGCCCGATTACATCGGTATGCGTACTTTTCCCCTACCCCGGTCTAGTTATTCGTTTCGAGCAACAGAACTGCGAAAATTTTGAGTTTTTCAAGCGTTGCTTACGTCCAAACTGCCATATCTCGCGAGCGGATTGACCAATCCGCAAAATTTCTGTTGCATCTGAAAGTAGAAACTCGCCCGATTACAACGGTGTGCGTACTTTTCCCCTAGGCCGTTCTAGTTATGCTTGTCGAGCATCAGAACTGCGAAAATTTTGATTTTCTCGAGCGGTTCTTACCTCCAAACTGCCATATCTCGCGAACGGATTGACCAATCCGCAAAATTTTCGTTGCATCTGAAAGTAGAAACTCGCCCGATTACAACACTATGCGTACTTTTCCCCTAGGCCGTTCTAGTTATTCGTTTCGAGCATCAGAACTGCGAAAATTTTGAGTTTCTCAAGCGTTTCTTACTTCCAAACTGCCATATCTCGCGAACGGATTGACCAATCCGCAAAATTTCTGTTGCATCTGAAAGTAGAAACTCGCCCGATTACAACGGTCTGCGTACTTTTCCCCTAGGCCGTTCTAGTTATTCGTTTCGAGCATCAGAACTGCGAAAATTTTGAGTTTCTCGAGCGTTTCTTACCTCCAAACTGCCATATCTCGCGAACGGATTGACCAATCCGCAATATTTCTGTTGCATCTGAAAGTAGAAACTCGCCCGATTACAACGGTATGCGTACTTTTCCCCTAGGCCGTTCTAGTTATGCTTGTCGAGCATCAGAACTGCGAAAATTTTGAGTTTGTCGAGCGTTTCTTACCTCCAAACTGCCATATCTCGCGAACGGATTGACCAATCCGCAAAATTTCTGTTGCATCTGAAAGTAGAAACTCGCCCGATTACAACGGTATGCGTACTTTTCCCCTAGGCCGTTCTAGTTATGCTTGTCGAGCATCAGAACTGCGAAAATTTTGAGTTTCTCGAGCGTTTCTTACCTCCAAACTGCCATATCTCGCGAACGGATTGACCAATCCGCAAAATTTCTGCTCCATCTGAAAGTAGAAACTCGCCCGATTACAACGGTATGCGTACTTTTCCCCTAGGCCGTTCTAGTTATTCGTTTCGAGCATCAGAACTGCGAAAATTTTAGAGTTTCTCAAGCGTTTCTTACCTCCAAACTGCCATATCTCGCGAACGGATTGACCAATCCGCAAAATTTCTGTTGCATCTGAAAGTAGAAACTCGCCCGATTACAACGGTGTGCGTACTTTTCCCCTAGGCCGTTCTAGTTATTCGTTTCGAGCATCAGAACTGCGAAAATTTTGAGTTTCTCGAGCGTTTCTTACCTCCAAACTGCCATATCTCGCGAACGGATTGACCAATCCGCAATATTTCTGTTGCATCTGAGAGTAGAAACTCGCCCGATTACAACACTATGCGCACTTTTCCCCTAGGCCGTTCTAGTTATTTGTTTCGAGCATCAGAACTGCGAAAATTTTGAGTTTCTCAAGCGTTTCTTACCTCCAAACTGCCACATCTCGCGAACGGATTGACCAATCCGCAAAATTTCTGTTGCATCTGAAAGTAGAAACTCGCCCGATTACAACGGTATGCGTACTTTTCCCCTAGGCCGTTCTAGTTATTCGTTTCGAGCATCAGAACTGCGAAAATTTTGAGTTTCTCAAGCGTTTCTCACGTACAAACTGCCACATCTCGCGAACGGATTGTCCAATCCGCAAAATTTCTGATGCATCTGAAAGTAGAAACTCGCCCGATTACAACGGTATGCGTACTTTTCCCCTAGGCCGCCCTAGTTATTTGTTTCGAGCATCAGAACTGCAAAAATTTTGAGTTTCTCAAGCGTTTCTTACTTCCAAACTGCCATATCTCGCGAACGGATTGACCAATCCGCAAAATTTCTGTTGCATCTGAAAGTAGAAACTCGCCCGATTACAACGGTATGCGTACTTTTCCCCTAGGGCGTTCTAGTTATGCTTGTCGAGCATCAGAACTGCGAAAATTTTGAGTTTCTCGAGCGGTTCTTACTTCCAAACTGCCATATCTCGCGAACGGATTGACCAATCCGCAAAATTTCTGTTGCATCTGAAAGTAGAAACTCGCCCGATTACAACACTATGCGTACTTTTCCCCTAGGCCGTTCTAGTTATGCTTGTCGAGCATCAGAACTGCGAAAATTTTGAGTTTCTCGAGCGTTTCTTACCTCCAAACTGCCATATCTCGCGAACGGATTGACCAATCCGCAAAATTTCTGTTGCATCTGAAAGTAGAAACTCGCCCGATTACAACGGTATGCGTACTTTTCCCCTAGCCCGTTCTAGTTATTCGTTTCGAGCAACAGAACTGCGAAAATTTTGAGTTTTTCAAGCGTTGCTTACGTCCAAACTGCCATATCTCGCGAGCGGATCGACCAATCCGCAAAATTTCTGTTGCATCTGAAAGTAGAAACTCGCCCGATTACAACGGTGTGCGTACTTTTCCCCTAGGCCGTTCTAGTTATGCTTGCCGAGCATCAGAACTGCGAAAATTTTGATTTTCTCGAGCGGTTCTTACCTCCAAACTGCCATATCTCGCGAACGGATTGACCAATCCGCAAAATTTTTGTTGCATCTGAAAGTAGAAACTCGCCCGATTACAACACTATGCGTACTTTTCCCCTAGGCCGTTCTAGTTATTCGTTTCGAGCATCAGAACTGCGAAAATTTTGAGTTTCTCAAGCGTTTCTTACTTCCAAACTGCCATATCTCGCGAACGGATTGACCAATCCGCAAAATTTCTGTTGCATCTGAAAGTAGAAACTCGCCCGATTACAACGGTCTGCGTACTTTTCCCCTAGGCCGTTCTAGTTATTCGTTTCGAGCATCAGAACTGCGAAAATTTTGAGTTTCTCGAGCGTTTCTTACCTCCAAACTGCCATATCTCGCGAACGGATTGACCAATCCGCAGAATTTCTGTTGCATCTGAAAGTAGAAACTCGCCCGATTACAACACAGTGCGTACTTTTCCCCTAGGCCGTTCTAGTTATTCGTTTCGAGCATCAGAACTGCGAAAATTTTAGAGTTTCTCAAGCGTTTCTTACCTCCAGACTGCCATATCTCGCGAACGGATAGACCAATCCGCAAAATTTCTGTTGCATCTGAAAGTAGAAACTCGCCCGATTACAACGGTGTGCGTACTTTTCCCCTAGGCCGTTCTATTTATTCGTTTCGAGCATCAGAACTGCGAAAATTTTGAGTTTCTCGAGCGTTTCTTACCTCCAAACTGCCATATCTCGCGAACGGATTGACCAATCCGCAATATTTCTGTTGCATCTGAAAGTAGAAACTCGCCCGATTACAACACTATGCGCACTTTTCCCCTAGGCCGTTCTAGTTATTCGTTTCGAGCATCAGAACTGCGAAAATTTTGAGTTTCTCAAGCGTTTCTTACCTCCAAACTGCCACATCTCGCGAACGGATTGACCAATCCGCAAAATTTCTGTTGCATCTGAAAGTAGAAACACGCCCGATTACAACGGTATGCGTACTTTTCCCCTAGGCCGTTCTAGTTATTCGTTTCGAGCATCAGAACTGCGAAAATTTTGAGTTTCTCAAGCGTTTCTCACGTACAAACTGCCACATCTCGCGAACGGATTGTCCAATCCGCAAAATTTCTGATGCATCTGAAAGTAGAAATTCGCCCGATTACAACGGTATGCGTACTTTTCCCCTAGGCCGCCCTAGTTATTCGTTTCGAGCATCAGAACTGCAAAAATTTTGAGTTTCTCAAGCGTTTCTTACTTCCAAACTGCCATATCTCGCGAACGGATTGACCAATCCGCAAAATTTCTGTTGCATCTGAAAGTAGAAATTCGCCCGATTACAGCGGTATGCGTACTTTTCCCCTAGCCCGTTCTAGTTATTCGTTTCGAGCAACAGAACTGCGAAAATTTTGAGTTTTTCAAGCGTTGCTTACGTCCAAACTGCCATATCTCGCGAGCGGATTGACCAATCCGCAAAATTTCTGTTGCTTCTGAAAGTAGAAACTCGCCCGATTACAACGGTGTGCGTACTTTTCCCCTAGGCCGTTCTAGTTATGCTTGTCGAGCATCAGAACTGCGAAAATTTTGAGTTTCTCGAGCGTTTCTTACCTCCAAACTGCCATATCTCGCGAACGGATTGACCAATCCGCAATATTTCTGTTGCATCTGAAAGTAGAAACTCGCCCGATTACAACACTATGCGCACTTTTCCCCTAGGCCGTTCTAGTTATTCGTTTCGAGCATCAGAACTGCGAAAATTTTGAGTTTCTCAAGCGTTTCTTACCTCCAAACTGCCACATCTCGCGAACGGATTGACCAATCCGCAAAATTTCTGTTGCATCTGAAAGTAGAAACTCGCCCGATTACAACGGTATGCGTACTTTTCCCCTAGGCCGTTCTAGTTATTCGTTTCGAGCATCAGAACTGCGAAAATTTTGAGTTTCTCAAGCGTTTCTCACGTACAAACTGCCACATCTCGCGAACGGATTGTCCAATCCGCAAAATTTCTGATGCATCTGAAAGTAGAAATTCGCCCGATTACAGCGGTATGCGTACTTTTCCCCTAGGCCGCCCTAGTTATTCGTTTCGAGCATCAGAACTGCAAAAATTTTGAGTTTCTCAAGCGTTTCTTACTTCCAAACTGCCATATCTCGCGAACGGATTGACCAATCCGCAAAATTTCTGTTGCATCTGAAAGTAGAAACTCGCCCGATTACAACGGTATGCGTACTTTTCCCCTAGGCCGTTCTAGTTATGCTTGTCGAGCATCAGAACTGCGAAAATTTTGAGTTTCTCGAGCGTTTCTTTCCTCCAAACTGCCATATCTCGCGAACGGTTTGACCAATCCGCAAAATTTCTGTTGCATCTGAAAGTAGAAACTCGCCCGATTACAACGGTATGCGTACTTTTCCCCTAGCCCGTTCTAGTTATTCGTTTCGAGCAACAGAACTGCGAAAATTTTGAGTTTTTCAAGCGTTGCTTACGTCCAAACTGCCATATCTCGCGAGCGGATTGACCAATCCGCAAAATTTCTGTTGCATCTGAAAGTAGAAACTCGCCCGATTACAACGGTGTGCGTACTTTTCCCCTAGGCCGTTCTAGTTATGCTTGTCGAGCATCAGAACTGCGAAAATTTTGAGTTTCTCGAGAGTTTCTTACCTCCAAACTGCCATATCTCGCGAACGGATTGACCAATCCGCAATATTTCTGTTGCATCTGAAAGTAGAAACTCGCCCGATTACAACACTATGCGCACTTTTCCCCTAGGCCGTTCTAGTTATTCGTTTCGAGCATCAGAACTGCGAAAATTTTGAGTTTCTCAAGCGTTTCTTACCTCCAAACTGCCACATCTCGCGAACGGATTGACTAATCCGCAAAATTTCTGTTGCATCTGAAAGTAGAAACTCGCCCGATTACAACGGTATGCGTACTTTTCCCCTAGGCCGTTCTAGTTATTCGTTTCGAGCATCAGAACTGCGAAAATTTTGGGTTTCTCAAGCGTTTCTCACGTACAAACTGCCACATCTCGCGAACGGATTGTCCAATCCGCAAACTTTCTGATGCATCTGAAAGTAGAAATTCGCCCGATTACAACGGTATGCGTACTTTTCCCCTAGGCCGCCCTAGTTATTCGTTTCGAGCATCAGAACTGCAAAAATTTTGAGTTTCTCAAGCGTTTCTTACTTCCAAACTGCCATATCTCGCGAACGGATTGACCAATCCGCAAAATTTCTGTTGCATCTGAAAGTAGAAACTCGCCCGATTACAACGGTATGCGTACTTTTCCCCTAGGCCGCCCTAGTTATTCGTTTCGAGCATCAGAACTGCAAAAATTTTGAGTTTCTCAAGCGTTTCTTACTTCCAAACTGCCATATCTCGCGAACGGATTGACCAATCCGCAAAATTTCTGTTGCATCTGAAAGTAGAAATTCGCCCGATTACAGCGGTATGCGTACTTTTCCCCTAGCCCGTTCTCGTTATTCGTTTCGAGCAACAGAACTGCGAAAATTTTGAGTTTTTCAATCGTTGCTTACGTCCAAACTGCCATATCTCGCGAGCGGATTGACCAATCCGCAAAATTTCTGTTGCATCTGAAAGTAGAAACTCGCCCGATTACAACGGTGTGCGTACTTTTCCCCTAGACCGTTCTAGTTATGCTTGTCGAGCATCAGAACTGCGAAAATTTTGAGTTTCTCGAGCGTTTCTTACCTCCAAACTGCCATATCTCGCGAACGGATTGACCAATCCGCAATATTTCTGTTGTATCTGAAAGTAGAAACTCGCCCGATTACAACACTATGCGCACTTTTCCCCTAGGCCGTTCTAGTTATTCGTTTCGAGCATCAGAACTGCGAAAATTTTGAGTTTCTCAAGCGTTTCTTACCTCCAAACTGCCACATCTCGCGAACGGATTGACCAATCCGCAAAATTTCTGTTGCATCTGAAAGTAGAAACTCGCCCGATTACAACGGTATGCGTACTTTTCCCCTAGGCCGTTCTAGTTATTCGTTTCGAGCATCAGAACTGCGAAAATTTTGAGTTTCTCAAGCGTTTCTCACGTACAAACTGCCACATCTCGCGAACGGATTGTCCAATCCGCAAAATTTCTGATGCATCTGAAAGTAGAAATTCGCCCGATTACAGCGGTATGCGTACTTTTCCCCTAGGCCGCCCTAGTTATTCGTTTCGAGCATCAGAACTGCAAAAATTTTGAGTTTCTCAAGCGTTTCTTACTTCCAAACTGCCATATCTCGCGAACGGATTGACCAATCCGCAAAATTTCTGTTGCATCTGAAAGTAGAAACTCGCCCGATTACAACGGTATGCGTACTTTTCCCCTAGGCCGTTCTAGTTATGCTTGTCGAGCATCAGAACTGCGAAAATTTTGAGTTTCTCGAGCGTTTCTTTCCTCCAAACTGCCATATCTCGCGAACGGTTTGACCAATCCGCAAAATTTCTGTTGCATCTGAAAGTAGAAACTCGCCCGATTACAACGGTATGCGTACTTTTCCCCTAGCCCGTTCTAGTTATTCGTTTCGAGCAACAGAACTGCGAAAATTTTGAGTTTTTCAAGCGTTGCTTACGTCCAAACTGCCATATCTCGCGAGCGGATTGACCAATCCGCAAAATTTCTGTTGCATCTGAAAGTAGAAACTCGCCCGATTACAACGGTGTGCGTACTTTTCCCCTAGGCCGTTCTAGTTATGCTTGTCGAGCATCAGAACTGCGAAAATTTTGAGTTTCTCGAGCGTTTCTTACCTCCAAACTGCCATATCTCGCGAACGGATTGACCAATCCGCAATATTTCTGTTGCATCTGAAAGTAGAAACTCGCCCGATTACAACACTATGCGCACTTTTCCCCTAGGCCGTTCTAGTTATTCGTTTCGAGCATCAGAACTGCGAAAATTTTGAGTTTCTCAAGCGTTTCTTACCTCCAAACTGCCACATCTCGCGAACGGATTGACTAATCCGCAAAATTTCTGTTGCATCTGAAAGTAGAAACTCGCCCGATTACAACGGTATGCGTACTTTTCCCCTAGGCCGTTCTAGTTATTCGTTTCGAGCATCAGAACTGCGAAAATTTTGGGTTTCTCAAGCGTTTCTCACGTACAAACTGCCACATCTCGCGAACGGATTGTCCAATCCGCAAACTTTCTGATGCATCTGAAAGTAGAAATTCGCCCGATTACAACGGTATGCGTACTTTTCCCCTAGGCCGCCCTAGTTATTCGTTTCGAGCATCAGAACTGCAAAAATTTTGAGTTTCTCAAGCGTTTCTTACTTCCAAACTGCCATATCTCGCGAACGGATTGACCAATCCGCAAAATTTCTGTTGCATCTGAAAGTAGAAACTCGCCCGATTACAACGGTATGCGTACTTTTCCCCTAGGCCGTTCTAGTTATGCTTGTCGAGCATCAGAACTGCGAAAATTTTGAGTTTCTCGAGCGTTTCTTACCTCCAAACTGCCATATCTCGCGAACGGTTTGACCAATCCGCAAAATTTCTGTTGCATCTGAAAGTAGAAACTCGCCCGATTACAACGGTATGCGTACTTTTCCCCTAGGCCGTTCTAGTTATTCGTTTCGAGCATCAGAACTGCGAAAATTTTGAGTTTCTCAAGCGTTTCTCACGTACAAACTGCCACATCTCGCGAACGGATTGTCCAATCCGCAAAATTTCTGATGCATCTGAAAGTCGAAATTCGCCCGATTACAACGGTATGCGTACTTTTCCCCTAGGCCGCCCTAGTTATTCGTTTCGAGCATCAGAACTGCGAAAATTTTGAGTTTCTCAAGCGTTTCTTACTTCCAAACTGCCACATCTCGCGAACGGATTGACCAATCCGCAAAATTTCTGTTGCATCTGAAAGTAGAAACTCGCCCGATTACAACGGTATGCGTACTTTTCCCCTAGGCCGTTCTAGTTATTCGTTTCGAGCATCAGAACTGCGAAAATTTTGAGTTTCTCAAGCGTTTCTTACTTCCAAACTGCCATATCTCGCGAACGGATTGACCAATCCGCAAAATTTCTGTTGCATCTGAAAGTAGAAACTCGCCCGATTACAGCGGTATGCGTACTTTTCCCCTTGCCCGTTCTAGTTATTCGTTTCGGGCAACAGAACTGCGAAAATTTTGAGTTTTTCAAGCGTTGCTTACCTCCAAACTGCCATATCTCGCGAACGGATTGACCAATCCGCAAAATTTCTGTTGCATCTGAAAGTAGAAACTCGCCCGATTACAACGGTGTGCGTACTTTTCCCCTAGGCCGTTCTAGTTATTCGTTTCGAGCATCAGAACTGCGAAAATTTTGAGTTTCTCGAGCGTTTCTTACCTCCAAACTGCCATATCTCGCGAACGGATTGACCAATCCGCAATATTTCTGTTGCATCTGAAAGTAGAAACTCGCCCGATTACAACGGTATGCGTACTTTTCCCCTAGGCCGCCCTAGTTATTCGTTTCGAGCATCAGAACTGCAAAAATTTTGAGTTTCTCAAGCGTTTCTTACTTCCAAACTGCCATATCTCGCGAACGGATTGACCAATCCGCAAAATTTCTGTTGCATCTGAAAGTAGAAACTCGCCCGATTACAACGGTATGCGTACTTTTCCCCTAGGCCGTTCTAGTTATTCGTTTCGAGCATCAGAACTGCGAAAATTTTGAGTTTCTCAAGCGTTTCTCACGTACAAACTGCCACATCTCGCGAACGGATTGTCCAATCCGCAAAATTTCTGTTGCATCTGAAAGTAGAAACTCGCCCGATTACAACGGTATGCGTACTTTTCCCCTAGGCCGTTCTAGTTATGCTTGTCGAGCATCAGAACTGCGAAAATTTTGAGTTTCTCGAGCGTTTCTTACCTCCAAACTGCCATATCTCGCGAACGGTTTGACCAATCCGCAAAATTTCTGTTGCATCTGAAAGTAGAAACTCGCCCGATTACAACGGTATGCGTACTTTTCCCCTAGCCCGTTCTAGTTATTCGTTTCGAGCAACAGAACTGCGAAAATTTTGAGTTTTTCAAGCGTTGCTTACGTCCAAACTGCCATATCTCGCGAGCGGATTGACCAATCCGCAAAATTTCTGTTGCATCTGAAAGTAGAAACTCGCCCGATTACAACGGTGTGCGTACTTTTCCCCTAGGCCGTTCTAGTTATGCTTGTCGAGCATCAGAACTGCGAAAATTTTGAGTTTCTCGAGCGTTTCTTACCTCCAAACTGCCATATCTCGCGAACGGATTGACCAATCCGCAATATTTCTGTTGCATCTGAAAGTAGAAACTCGCCCGATTACAACACTATGCGCACTTTTCCCCTAGGCCGTTCTAGTTATTCGTTTCGAGCATCAGAACTGCGAAAATTTTGAGTTTCTCAAGCGTTTCTTACCTCCAAACTGCCACATCTCGCGAACGGATTGACCAATCCGCAAAATTTCTGTTGCATCTGAAAGTAGAAACTCGCCCGATTACAACGGTATGCGTACTTTTCCCCTAGGCCGTTCTAGTTATTCGTTTCGAGCATCAGAACTGCGAAAATTTTGAGTTTCTCAAGCGTTTCTCACGTACAAACTGCCACATCTCGCGAACGGATTGTCCAATCCGCAAAATTTCTGATGCATCTGAAAGTAGAAATTCGCCCGATTACAGCGGTATGCGTACTTTTCCCCTAGGCCGCCCTAGTTATTCGTTTCGAGCATCAGAACTGCAAAAATTTTGAGTTTCTCAAGCGTTTCTTACTTCCAAACTGCCATATCTCGCGAACGGATTGACCAATCCGCAAAATTTCTGTTGCATCTGAAAGTAGAAACTCGCCCGATTACAACGGTATGCGTACTTTTCCCCTAGGCCGTTCTAGTTATTCGTTTCGAGCATTAGAACTGCGAAAATTTTGAGTTTCTCAAGCGTTTCTGACCTCCAAACTGCCATATCTCGCGAACGGATTGACCAATCCGCAAAATTTCTGTTGCATCTGAAAGTAGAAACTCGCCCGATTACAACACTATGCGCACTTTTCCCCTAGGCCGTTCTAGTTATTCGTTTCGAGCATCAGAACTGCGAAAATTTTGAGTTTCTCAAGCGTTTCTTACCTCCAAACTGCCACATCTCGCGAACGGATTGACTAATCCGCAAAATTTCTGTTGCATCTGAAAGTAGAAACTCGCCCGATTACAACGGTATGCGTACTTTTCCCCTAGGCCGTTCTAGTTATTCGTTTCGAGCATCAGAACTGCGAAAATTTTGGGTTTCTCAAGCGTTTCTCACGTACAAACTGCCACATCTCGCGAACGGATTGTCCAATCCGCAAACTTTCTGATGCATCTGAAAGTAGAAATTCGCCCGATTACAACGGTATGCGTACTTTTCCCCTAGGCCGCCCTAGTTATTCGTTTCGAGCATCAGAACTGCAAAAATTTTGAGTTTCTCAAGCGTTTCTTACTTCCAAACTGCCATATCTCGCGAACGGATTGACCAATCCGCAAAATTTCTGTTGCATCTGAAAGTAGAAACTCGCCCGATTACAACGGTATGCGTACTTTTCCCCTAGGCCGCCCTAGTTATTCGTTTCGAGCATCAGAACTGCAAAAATTTTGAGTTTCTCAAGCGTTTCTTACTTCCAAACTGCCATATCTCGCGAACGGATTGACCAATCCGCAAAATTTCTGTTGCATCTGAAAGTAGAAATTCGCCCGATTACAGCGGTATGCGTACTTTTCCCCTAGCCCGTTCTAGTTATTCGTTTCGAGCAACAGAACTGCGAAAATTTTGAGTTTTTCAAGCGTTGCTTACGTCCAAACTGCCATATCTCGCGAGCGGATTGACCAATCCGCAAAATTTCTGTTGCATCTGAAAGTAGAAACTCGCCCGATTACAACGGTGTGCGTACTTTTCCCCTAGGCCGTTCTAGTTATGCTTGTCGAGCATCAGAACTGCGAAAATTTTGAGTTTCTCGAGCGTTTCTTACCTCCAAACTGCCATATCTCGCGAACGGATTGACCAATCCGCAATATTTCTGTTGCATCTGAAAGTAGAAACTCGCCCGATTACAACACTATGCGCACTTTTCCCCTAGGCCGTTCTAGTTATTCGTTTCGAGCATCAGAACTGCGAAAATTTTGAGTTTCTCAAGCGTTTCTTACCTCCAAACTGCCACATCTCGCGAACGGATTGACCAATCCGCAAAATTTCTGTTGCATCTGAAAGTAGAAACTCGCCCGATTACAACGGTATGCGTACTTTTCCCCTAGGCCGTTCTAGTTATTCGTTTCGAGCATCAGAACTGCGAAAATTTTGAGTTTCTCAAGCGTTTCTCACGTACAAACTGCCACATCTCGCGAACGGATTGTCCAATCCGCAAAATTTCTGATGCATCTGAAAGTAGAAATTCGCCCGATTACAGCGGTATGCGTACTTTTCCCCTAGGCCGCCCTAGTTATTCGTTTCGAGCATCAGAACTGCAAAAATTTTGAGTTTCTCAAGCGTTTCTTACTTCCAAACTGCCATATCTCGCGAACGGATTGACCAATCCGCAAAATTTCTGTTGCATCTGAAAGTAGAAACTCGCCCGATTACAACGGTATGCGTACTTTTCCCCTAGGCCGTTCTAGTTATGCTTGTCGAGCATCAGAACTGCGAAAATTTTGAGTTTCTCGAGCGTTTCTTTCCTCCAAACTGCCATATCTCGCGAACGGTTTGACCAATCCGCAAAATTTCTGTTGCATCTGAAAGTAGAAACTCGCCCGATTACAACGGTATGCGTACTTTTCCCCTAGCCCGTTCTAGTTATTCGTTTCGAGCAACAGAACTGCGAAAATTTTGAGTTTTTCAAGCGTTGCTTACGTCCAAACTGCCATATCTCGCGAGCGGATTGACCAATCCGCAAAATTTCTGTTGCATCTGAAAGTAGAAACTCGCCCGATTACAACGGTGTGCGTACTTTTCCCCTAGGCCGTTCTAGTTATGCTTGTCGAGCATCAGAACTGCGAAAATTTTGAGTTTCTCGAGCGTTTCTTACCTCCAAACTGCCATATCTCGCGAACGGATTGACCAATCCGCAATATTTCTGTTGCATCTGAAAGTAGAAACTCGCCCGATTACAACACTATGCGCACTTTTCCCCTAGGCCGTTCTAGTTATTCGTTTCGAGCATCAGAACTGCGAAAATTTTGAGTTTCTCAAGCGTTTCTTACCTCCAAACTGCCACATCTCGCGAACGGATTGACTAATCCGCAAAATTTCTGTTGCATCTGAAAGTAGAAACTCGCCCGATTACAACGGTATGCGTACTTTTCCCCTAGGCCGTTCTAGTTATTCGTTTCGAGCATCAGAACTGCGAAAATTTTGGGTTTCTCAAGCGTTTCTCACGTACAAACTGCCACATCTCGCGAACGGATTGTCCAATCCGCAAACTTTCTGATGCATCTGAAAGTAGAAATTCGCCCGATTACAACGGTATGCGTACTTTTCCCCTAGGCCGCCCTAGTTATTCGTTTCGAGCATCAGAACTGCAAAAATTTTGAGTTTCTCAAGCGTTTCTTACTTCCAAACTGCCATATCTCGCGAACGGATTGACCAATCCGCAAAATTTCTGTTGCATCTGAAAGTAGAAACTCGCCCGATTACAACGGTATGCGTACTTTTCCCCTAGGCCGTTCTAGTTATGCTTGTCGAGCATCAGAACTGCGAAAATTTTGAGTTTCTCGAGCGTTTCTTACCTCCAAACTGCCATATCTCGCGAACGGTTTGACCAATCCGCAAAATTTCTGTTGCATCTGAAAGTAGAAACTCGCCCGATTACAACGGTATGCGTACTTTTCCCCTAGGCCGTTCTAGTTATTCGTTTCGAGCATCAGAACTGCGAAAATTTTGAGTTTCTCAAGCGTTTCTCACGTACAAACTGCCACATCTCGCGAACGGATTGTCCAATCCGCAAAATTTCTGATGCATCTGAAAGTCGAAATTCGCCCGATTACAACGGTATGCGTACTTTTCCCCTAGGCCGCCCTAGTTATTCGTTTCGAGCATCAGAACTGCGAAAATTTTGAGTTTCTCAAGCGTTTCTTACTTCCAAACTGCCACATCTCGCGAACGGATTGACCAATCCGCAAAATTTCTGTTGCATCTGAAAGTAGAAACTCGCCCGATTACAACGGTGTGCGTACTTTTCCCCTAGGCCGTTCTAGTTATTCGTTTCGAGCATCAGAACTGCGAAAATTTTGAGTTTCTCGAGCGTTTCTTACCTCCAAACTGCCATATCTCGCGAACGGATTGACTAATCCGCAAAATTTCTGTTGCATCTGAAAGTAGAAACTCGCCCGATTACAACGGTATGCGTACTTTTCCCCTAGGCCGTTCTAGTTATTCGTTTCGAGCATCAGAACTGCGAAAATTTTGGGTTTCTCAAGCGTTTCTCACGTACAAACTGCCACATCTCGCGAACGGATTGTCCAATCCGCAAACTTTCTGATGCATCTGAAAGTAGAAATTCGCCCGATTACAACGGTATGCGTACTTTTCCCCTAGGCCGCCCTAGTTATTCGTTTCGAGCATCAGAACTGCAAAAATTTTGAGTTTCTCAAGCGTTTCTTACTTCCAAACTGCCATATCTCGCGAACGGATTGACCAATCCGCAAAATTTCTGTTGCATCTGAAAGTAGAAACTCGCCCGATTACAACGGTATGCGTACTTTTCCCCTAGGCCGTTCTAGTTATGCTTGTCGAGCATCAGAACTGCGAAAATTTTGAGTTTCTCGAGCGTTTCTTACCTCCAAACTGCCATATCTCGCGAACGGTTTGACCAATCCGCAAAATTTCTGTTGCATCTGAAAGTAGAAACTCGCCCGATTACAACGGTATGCGTACTTTTCCCCTAGGCCGTTCTAGTTATTCGTTTCGAGCATCAGAACTGCGAAAATTTTGAGTTTCTCAAGCGTTTCTTACTTCCAAACTGCCATATCTCGCGAACGGATTGACCAATCCGCAAAATTTCTGTTGCATCTGAAAGTAGAAACTCGCCCGATTACAGCGGTATGCGTACTTTTCCCCTTGCCCGTTCTAGTTATTCGTTTCGGGCAACAGAACTGCGAAAATTTTGAGTTTTTCAAGCGTTGCTTACCTCCAAACTGCCATATCTCGCGAACGGATTGACCAATCCGCAAAATTTCTGTTGCATCTGAAAGTAGAAACTCGCCCGATTACAACGGTGTGCGTACTTTTCCCCTAGGCCGTTCTAGTTATTCGTTTCGAGCATCAGAACTGCGAAAATTTTGAGTTTCTCGAGCGTTTCTTACCTCCAAACTGCCATATCTCGCGAACGGATTGACCAATCCGCAATATTTCTGTTGCATCTGAAAGTAGAAACTCGCCCGATTACAACGGTATGCGTACTTTTCCCCTAGGCCGCCCTAGTTATTCGTTTCGAGCATCAGAACTGCAAAAATTTTGAGTTTCTCAAGCGTTTCTTACTTCCAAACTGCCATATCTCGCGAACGGATTGACCAATCCGCAAAATTTCTGTTGCATCTGAAAGTAGAAACTCGCCCGATTACAACGGTATGCGTACTTTTCCCCTAGGCCGTTCTAGTTATTCGTTTCGAGCATCAGAACTGCGAAAATTTTGAGTTTCTCAAGCGTTTCTCACGTACAAACTGCCACATCTCGCGAACGGATTGTCCAATCCGCAAAATTTCTGATGCATCTGAAAGTAGAAATTCGCTCGATTACAACGGTATGCGTACTTTTCCCCTAGGCCGCCCTAGTTATTCGTTTCGAGCATCAGAACTGCGAAAATTTTGAGTTTCTCAAGCGTTTCTTACTTCCAAACTGCCATATCTCGCGAACGGATTGACCAATCCGCAATATTTCTGTTGCATCTGAAAGTAGAAACTCGCCCGATTACAACACTATGCGCACTTTTCCCCTAGGCCGTTCTAGTTATTCGTTTCGAGCATCAGAACTGCGAAAATTTTGAGTTTCTCGAGCGTTTCTTACCTCCAAACTGCCATATCTCGCGAACGGTTTGACCAATCCGCAAAATTTCTGTTGCATCTGAAAGTAGAAACTCGCCCGATTACAACGGTATGCGTACTTTTCCCCTAGCCCGTTCTAGTTATTCGTTTCGAGCAACAGAACTGCGAAAATTTTGAGTTTTTCAAGCGTTGCTTACGTCCAAACTGCCATATCTCGCGAGCGGATTGACCAATCCGCAAAATTTCTGTTGCATCTGAAAGTAGAAACTCGCCCGATTACAACGGTGTGCGTACTTTTCCCCTAGGCCGTTCTAGTTATGCTTGTCGAGCATCAGAACTGCGAAAATTTTGAGTTTCTCGAGCGTTTCTTACCTCCAAACTGCCATATCTCGCGAACGGATTGACCAATCCGCAATATTTCTGTTGCATCTGAAAGTAGAAACTCGCCCGATTACAACACTATGCGCACTTTTCCCCTAGGCCGTTCTAGTTATTCGTTTCGAGCATCAGAACTGCGAAAATTTTGAGTTTCTCAAGCGTTTCTTACCTCCAAACTGCCACATCTCGCGAACGGATTGACCAATCCGCAAAATTTCTGTTGCATCTGAAAGTAGAAACTCGCCCGATTACAACGGTATGCGTACTTTTCCCCTAGGCCGTTCTAGTTATTCGTTTCGAGCATCAGAACTGCGAAAATTTTGAGTTTCTCAAGCGTTTCTCACGTACAAACTGCCACATCTCGCGAACGGATTGTCCAATCCGCAAAATTTCTGATGCATCTGAAAGTAGAAATTCGCCCGATTACAGCGGTATGCGTACTTTTCCCCTAGGCCGCCCTAGTTATTCGTTTCGAGCATCAGAACTGCAAAAATTTTGAGTTTCTCAAGCGTTTCTTACTTCCAAACTGCCATATCTCGCGAACGGATTGACCAATCCGCAAAATTTCTGTTGCATCTGAAAGTAGAAACTCGCCCGATTACAACGGTATGCGTACTTTTCCCCTAGGCCGTTCTAGTTATGCTTGTCGAGCATCAGAACTGCGAAAATTTTGAGTTTCTCGAGCGTTTCTTTCCTCCAAACTGCCATATCTCGCGAACGGTTTGACCAATCCGCAAAATTTCTGTTGCATCTGAAAGTAGAAACTCGCCCGATTACAACGGTATGCGTACTTTTCCCCTAGCCCGTTCTAGTTATTCGTTTCGAGCAACAGAACTGCGAAAATTTTGAGTTTTTCAAGCGTTGCTTACGTCCAAACTGCCATATCTCGCGAGCGGATTGACCAATCCGCAAAATTTCTGTTGCATCTGAAAGTAGAAACTCGCCCGATTACAACGGTGTGCGTACTTTTCCCCTAGGCCGTTCTAGTTATGCTTGTCGAGCATCAGAACTGCGAAAATTTTGAGTTTCTCGAGCGTTTCTTACCTCCAAACTGCCATATCTCGCGAACGGATTGACCAATCCGCAATATTTCTGTTGCATCTGAAAGTAGAAACTCGCCCGATTACAACACTATGCGCACTTTTCCCCTAGGCCGTTCTAGTTATTCGTTTCGAGCATCAGAACTGCGAAAATTTTGAGTTTCTCAAGCGTTTCTTACCTCCAAACTGCCACATCTCGCGAACGGATTGACCAATCCGCAAAATTTCTGTTGCATCTGAAAGTAGAAACTCGCCCGATTACAACGGTATGCGTACTTTTCCCCTAGGCCGTTCTAGTTATTCGTTTCGAGCATCAGAACTGCGAAAATTTTGAGTTTCTCAAGCGTTTCTCACGTACAAACTGCCACATCTCGCGAACGGATTGTCCAATCCGCAAACTTTCTGATGCATCTGAAAGTAGAAATTCGCCCGATTACAACGGTATGCGTACTTTTCCCCTAGGCCGCCCTAGTTATTCGTTTCGAGCATCAGAACTGCAAAAATTTTGAGTTTCTCAAGCGTTTCTTACTTCCAAACTGCCATATCTCGCGAACGGATTGACCAATCCGCAAAATTTCTGTTGCATCTGAAAGTAGAAACTCGCCCGATTACAACGGTATGCGTACTTTTCCCCTAGGCCGTTCTAGTTATGCTTGTCGAGCATCAGAACTGCGAAAATTTTGAGTTTCTCGAGCGTTTCTTACCTCCAAACTGCCATATCTCGCGAACGGTTTGACCAATCCGCAAAATTTCTGTTGCATCTGAAAGTAGAAACTCGCCCGATTACAACGGTATGCGTACTTTTCCCCTAGGCCGTTCTAGTTATTCGTTTCGAGCATCAGAACTGCGAAAATTTTGAGTTTCTCAAGCGTTTCTCACGTACAAACTGCCACATCTCGCGAACGGATTGTCCAATCCGCAAAATTTCTGATGCATCTGAAAGTAGAAATTCGCCCGATTACAACGGTATGCGTACTTTTCCCCTAGGCCGCCCTAGTTATTCGTTTCGAGCATCAGAACTGCGAAAATTTTGAGTTTCTCAAGCGTTTCTTACCTCCAAACTGCCACATCTCGCGAACGGATTGACCAATCCGCAAAATTTCTGTTGCATCTGAAAGTAGAAACTCGCCCGATTACAACGGTATGCGTACTTTTCCCCTAGGCCGTTCTAGTTATTCGTTTCGAGCATCAGAACTGCGAAAATTTTGAGTTTCTCAAGCGTTTCTTACTTCCAAACTGCCATATCTCGCGAACGGATTGACCAATCCGCAAAATTTCTGTTGCATCTGAAAGTAGAAACTCGCCCGATTACAGCGGTATGCGTACTTTTCCCCTTGCCCGTTCTAGTTATTCGTTTCGGGCAACAGAACTGCGAAAATTTTGAGTTTTTCAAGCGTTGCTTACCTCCAAACTGCCATATCTCGCGAACGGATTGACCAATCCGCAAAATTTCTGTTGCATCTGAAAGTAGAAACTCGCCCGATTACAACGGTGTGCGTACTTTTCCCCTAGGCCGTTCTAGTTATTCGTTTCGAGCATCAGAACTGCGAAAATTTTGAGTTTCTCGAGCGTTTCTTACCTCCAAACTGCCATATCTCGCGAACGGATTGACCAATCCGCAATA
Source organism: Ptiloglossa arizonensis (assembly GCF_051014685.1). NCBI lineage: Eukaryota > Metazoa > Arthropoda > Insecta > Hymenoptera > Colletidae > Ptiloglossa > Ptiloglossa arizonensis. The sequence goes on along the minus strand of NW_027478642.1, from coordinate 456,344 downwards.
TTTCTGTTGCATCTGAAAGTAGAAACTCGCCCGATTACAACGGTATGCGTACTTTTCCCCTAGGCCGCCCTAGTTATTCGTTTCGAGCATCAGAACTGCAAAAATTTTGAGTTTCTCAAGCGTTTCTTACTTCCAAACTGCCATATCTCGCGAACGGATTGACCAATCCGCAAAATTTCTGTTGCATCTGAAAGTAGAAACTCGCCCGATTACAACGGTATGCGTACTTTTCCCCTAGGCCGTTCTAGTTATTCGTTTCGAGCATCAGAACTGCGAAAATTTTGAGTTTCTCAAGCGTTTCTCACGTACAAACTGCCACATCTCGCGAACGGATTGTCCAATCCGCAAACTTTCTGATGCATCTGAAAGTAGAAATTCGCCCGATTACAACGGTATGCGTACTTTTCCCCTAGGCCGCCCTAGTTATTCGTTTCGAGCATCAGAACTGCAAAAATTTTGAGTTTCTCAAGCGTTTCTTACTTCCAAACTGCCATATCTCGCGAACGGATTGACCAATCCGCAAAATTTCTGTTGCATCTGAAAGTAGAAACTCGCCCGATTACAACGGTATGCGTACTTTTCCCCTAGGCCGTTCTAGTTATGCTTGTCGAGCATCAGAACTGCGAAAATTTTGAGTTTCTCGAGCGTTTCTTACCTCCAAACTGCCATATCTCGCGAACGGTTTGACCAATCCGCAAAATTTCTGTTGCATCTGAAAGTAGAAACTCGCCCGATTACAACGGTATGCGTACTTTTCCCCTAGGCCGTTCTAGTTATTCGTTTCGAGCATCAGAACTGCGAAAATTTTGAGTTTCTCAAGCGTTTCTCACGTACAAACTGCCACATCTCGCGAACGGATTGTCCAATCCGCAAAATTTCTGATGCATCTGAAAGTAGAAATTCGCCCGATTACAACGGTATGCGTACTTTTCCCCTAGGCCGCCCTAGTTATTCGTTTCGAGCATCAGAACTGCGAAAATTTTGAGTTTCTCAAGCGTTTCTTACCTCCAAACTGCCACATCTCGCGAACGGATTGACCAATCCGCAAAATTTCTGTTGCATCTGAAAGTAGAAACTCGCCCGATTACAACGGTATGCGTACTTTTCCCCTAGGCCGTTCTAGTTATTCGTTTCGAGCATCAGAGCTGCGAAAATTTTGAGTTTCTCAAGCGTTTCTTACTTCCAAACTGCCATATCTCGCGAACGGATTGACCAATCCGCAAAATTTCTGTTGCATCTGAAAGTAGAAACTCGCCCGATTACAGCGGTATGCGTACTTTTCCCCTTGCCCGTTCTAGTTATTCGTTTCGGGCAACAGAACTGCGAAAATTTTGAGTTTTTCAAGCGTTGCTTACGTCCAAACTGCCATATCTCGCGAACGGATTGACCAATCCGCAAAATTTCTGTTGCATCTGAAAGTAGAAACTCGCCCGATTACAACGGTGTGCGTACTTTTCCCCTAGGCCGTTCTAGTTATTCGTTTCGAGCATCAGAACTGCGAAAATTTTGAGTTTCTCGAGCGTTTCTTACCTCCAAACTGCCATATCTCGCGAACGGATTGACCAATCCGCAATATTTCTGTTGCATCTGAAAGTAGAAACTCGCCCGATTACAACGGTATGCGTACTTTTCCCCTAGGCCGCCCTAGTTATTCGTTTCGAGCATCAGAACTGCAAAAATTTTGAGTTTCTCAAGCGTTTCTTACTTCCAAACTGCCATATCTCGCGAACGGATTGACCAATCCGCAAAATTTCTGTTGCATCTGAAAGTAGAAACTCGCCCGATTACAACGGTATGCGTACTTTTCCCCTAGGCCGTTCTAGTTATGCTTGTCGAGCATCAGAACTGCGAAAATTTTGAGTTTCTCGAGCGTTTCTTACCTCCAAACTGCCATATCTCGCGAACGGATTGACCAATCCGCAAAATTTCTGTTCCATCTGAAAGTAGAAACTCGCCCGATTACAACGGTATGCGTACTTTTCCCCTAGCCCGTTCTAGTTATTCGTTTCGAGCAACAGAACTGCGAAAATTTTGAGTTTCTCGAGCGGTTCTTACTTCCAAACTGCCATATCTCGCGAACGGATTGACCAATCCGCAAAATTTCTGTTGCATCTGAAAGTAGAAACTCGTCCGTTTACAACGGTGTGCGTACTTTTCCCCTTGCCCGTTCTAGTTATTCGTTTCGGGCAACAGAACTGCGAAAATTTTGAGTTTTTCAAGCGTTGCTTACATCCAAACTGCCATATCTCGCGAACGGATTGACCAATCCGCAGAATTTCTGTTGCATCTGAAAGTAGAAACTCGCCCGATTACAACACAGTGCGTACTTTTCCCCTAGGCCGTTCTAGTTATTCGTTTCCAGCATCAGAACTGCGAAAATTTTAGAGTTTCTCAAGCGTTTCTTACCTCCAGACTGCCATATCTCGCGAACGGATAGACCAATCCGCAAAATTTCTGTTGCATCTGAAAGTAGAAACTCGCCCGATTACAACGGTGTGCGTACTTTTCCCCTAGGCCGTTCTAGTTATTCGTTTCGAGCATCAGAACAGCGAAAATTTTGAGTTTCTCAAGCGTTTCTCACGTACAAACTGCCACATCTCGCGAACGGATTGTCCAATCCGCAAAATTTCTGTTGCATCTGAAAGTAGAAACTCGCCCGATTACAACGGTATGCGTACTTTTCCCCTAGCCCGTTCTAGTTATTCGTTTCGAGCAACAGAACTGCGAAAATTTTGAGTTTTTCAAGCGTTGCTTACGTCCAAACTGCCATATCTCGCGAGCGGATTGACCAATCCGCAAAATTTCTGTTGCATCTGAAAGTAGAAACTCGCCCGATTACAACGGTGTGCGTGTTTTCCCCTAGGCCGTTCTAGTTATGCTTGTCGAGCATCAGAACTGCGAAAATTTTGAGTTTCTCGAGCGTTTCTTACATCCAAACTGCCATATCTCGCGAACGGATTGACCAATCCGCAATATTTCTGTTGCACCTGAAAGTAGAAACTCGCCCGATTACAACGGTATGCGTACTTTTCCCCTAGGCCGCCCTAGTTATTCGTTTCGAGCATCAGAACTGTGACAATTTTGAGTTTCTCAACCGTTTCTTACATCCAAACTGCCATATCCCGCGAACGGATTGACCAATCCGCAAAATTTCTGTTGCATCTGAAAGTAGAAACTCGCCCGATTACAACGGTATGCGTACTTTTCCCCTAGCCCGTTCTAGTTATTCGTTTCGAGCAACAGAACTGCGAAAATTTTGAGTTTTTCAAGCGTTGCTTACGTCCAAACTGCCATATCTCGCGAGCGGATTGACTAATCCGCAAAATTTCTGTTGCATCTGAAAGTAGAAACTCGCCCGATTACAACGGTGTGCGTACTTTTCCCCTAGGCCGTTCTAGTTATGCTTGTCGAGCATCAGAACTGCGCAAATTTTGAGTTTCTCGAGCGTTTCTTACCTCCAAACTGCCATATCTCGCGAACGGATTGACCAATCCGCAAAATTTCTGTTGCATCTGAAAGTAGAAACTCCCCCGACTACAACACTATGCGTACTTTTCCCCTAGGCCGTTCTATTTATTCGTTTCGAGCATCAGAACTGCGAAAATTTTCAGTTTCTCAAGCGTTTCTTACTTGCAAACTGCCATATCTCGCAAACGGATTGACCAATCCGCAAAATTTCTGTTGCATCTGGAAGTAGAAACTCGCCCGATTATAACACTATGCGTACTTTTCCCCTAAGCCGTTCTAGTTATTCGTTTCGAGCATCAGAATTGCGAAAATTTTGAGTTTCTCAAGCGTTTCTTACCTCCAAACTGCCATAACTCGCGAACGGATTGACCAATCCGCAAAATTTCTGTTGCATCTGAAAGTAGAAACTCGCCCGATTACAATACTATGCGTACTTTTCCCCTAGGCCGTTCTAGTTGTTCGTTTCGAGCATCAGAACTGCGAAAATTTTGAGTTTTTCAAGCGTTGCTTACCTTCAAACTGCCATATCTCGCGAACGGATTGACCAATCCGCAAAATTTCTGTTGCATCAGAAAGCAGAAACTCGCCCGATTGCAACGGTGTGCGTACTTTTCCCCTAGGCCGTTCTAGTTATGCTTGTCGAGCATCAGAACTGCGAAAATTTTGATTTTCCCGAGCGGTTCTTACCTCCAAACTGCCATATCTCGCGAACGGATTGACCAATCCGCAAAATTTTTGTTGCATCTGAAAGTAGAAACTCGCCCGATTACAACACTATGCGTACTTTTCCCCTAAGCCGTTCTAGTTATTCGTTTCGAGCATCAGAATTGCGAAAATTTTGAGTTTCTCAAGCGTTTCTTACCTCCAAACTGCCATAACTCGCGAACGGATTGACCAATCCGCAAAATTTCTGTTGCATCTGAAAGTAGAAACTCGCCCGATTACAACACTATGCGTACTTTTCCCCTAGGCCGTTCTAGTTATTCGTTTCGAGCATCAGAACTGCGAAAATTTTGAGTTTCTCAAGCGTTTCTTACTTCCAAACTGCCATATCTCGCGAACGGATTGACCAATCCGCAAAATTTCTGTTGCATCTGAAAGTAGAAACTCGCCCGATTACAATACTATGCGTACTTTTCCCCTAGGCCGTTCTAGTTATTCGTTTCGAGCATCAGAACTGCCAAAATTTTGAGTTTCTCAAGCGTTTCTTACCTCCAAACTGCCATAACTCGCGAACGGATTGACCAATCCGCAAAATTTCTGTTGCATCTGAAAGTAGAAACTCGCCCGATTACAACACTATGCGTACTTTTCCCCTAGGCCGTTCTAGTTATTCGTTCCGAGCATCAGAACTGCGAAAATTTTGATTTTCTCAAGCGTTTCTTACATCCAAACTGCCATATCTCGCGAACGGATTGACCAATCCGCAAAATTTCTGTTGCATCTGAAAGTAGAAACTCGCCCGATTACAACACTATGCGTACTTTTCCCCTAGGCCGTTCTAGTTATTCGTTTCGAGCATCAGAACTGCGAAAATTTTGATTTTCTCAAGCGTTTCTTACATCCAAACTGCCATATCTCGCGAACGGATTGAACAATCCGCAAAATTTCTGTTGCATCTGAAAGTAGAAACTCGCCCGATTACAAAACTACGCGTACTTTTCCCCTAGGCCGTTCTAGTTATTCGTTTCGAGCATCAGAACTGCGAAAATTTTGAGTTTCTCCAGCGTTTCTTACCTCCAAACTGCCATAACTCGCGAACGGATTGACAAATCCGCAAAATTTCTGTTGCATCTGAAAGTAGAAACTTGCCCGATTACAACACTATGCGTACTTTTCCCCTAGGCCGTTCTAGTTATTCGTTTCGAGCACCAGAACTGCGAAAATTTTTAGTTTCTCGAGCGTTTCTTACCTCCAAACTGCCATATCTCGCGAACGGATTGACCAATCCGCAAAATTTCTGTTGCATCTGAAAGTAGAAACTCGCCCGATTACAACACTATGCGCACTTTTCCCCTAGGTCGTTCTAGTTATTCGTTTCGAGCATCAGAACTGCGAAAATTTTGAGTTTCTCGAGCGTTTCTTACCTCCAAACTGCCATATCTCGCGAACGGATTGACCAATCCGCAATATTTCTGTTGCATCTGAAAGTAGAAACTCGCCCGATTACAACACTATGCGCACTTTTCCCCTAGGCCGTTCTAGTTATTCGTTTCGAGCATCAGAACTGCGAAAATTTTGAGTTTCTCAAGCGTTTCTTACCTCCAAACTGCCACATCTCGCGAACGGATTGACCAATCCGCAAAATTTCTGTTGCATCTGAAAGTAGAAACTCGCCCGATTACAACGTTATGCGTACTTTTCCCCTAGGCCGTTCTAGTTATTCGTTTCGAGCATCAGAACTGCGAAAATTTTGAGTTTCTCAAGCGTTTCTCACGTACAAACTGCCACATCTCGCGAACGGATTGTCCAATCCGCAAAATTTCTGATGCATCTGAAAGTAGAAACTCGCCCGATTACAACACTATGCGCACTTTTCCCCTAGGCCGTTCTAGTTATTCGTTTCGAGCATCAGAACTGCAAAAATTTTGAGTTTCTCAAGCGTTTCTTACTTCCAAACTGCCATATCTCGCGAACGGATTGACCAATCCGCAAAATTTCTGTTGCATCTGAAAGTAGAAACTCGCCCGATTACAACGGTATGCGTACTTTTCCCCTAGGCCGTTCTAGTTATGCTTGTCGAGCATCAGAACTGCGAAAATTTTGAGTTTCTCGAGCGTTTCTTACCTCCAAACTGCCATATCTCGCGAACGGATTGACCATTCCGAAAAATTTCTGTTCCATCTGAAAGTAGAAACTCGCCCGATTACAACGGTATGCGTACTTTTCCCCTAGCCCGTTCTAGTTATTCGTTTCGAGCAACAGAACTGCGAAAATTTTGAGTTTCTCGAGCGGTTCTTACTTCCAAACTGCCATATCTCGCGAACGGATTGACCAATCCGCAAAATTTCTGTTGCATCTGAAAGTAGAAACTCGTCCGATTACAACGGTGTGCGTACTTTTCCCCTTGCCCGTTCTAGTTATTCGTTTCGGGCAACAGAACTGCGAAAATTTTGAGTTTTTCAAGCGTTGCTTACATCCAAACTGCCATATCTCGCGAACGGATTGACCAATCCGCAGAATTTCTGTTGCATCTGAAAGTAGAAACTCGCCCGATTACAACACAGTGCGTACTTTTCCCCTAGGCCGTTCTAGTTATTCGTTTCGAGCATCAGAACTGCGAAAATTTTAGAGTTTCTCAAGCGTTTCTTACCTCCAGACTGCCATATCTCGCGAACGGATAGACCAATCCGCAAAATTTCTGTTGCATCTGAAAGTAGAAACTCGCCCGATTACAACGGTGTGCGTACTTTTCCCCTAGGCCGTTCTAGTTATTCGTTTCGAGCATCAGAACAGCGAAAATTTTGAGTTTCTCAAGCGTTTCTCACGTACAAACTGCCACATCTCGCGAACGGATTGTCCAATCCGCAAAATTTCTGTTGCATCTGAAAGTAGAAACTCGCCCGATTACAACGGTATGCGTACTTTTCCCCTAGGCCGTTCTATTTATTCGTTTCGAGCAACAGAACTGCGAAAATTTTGAGTTTCTCGAACGGTTCTTACTTCCAAACTGCCATATCTCGCGAACGGATTGACCAATCCGCAAAATTTCTGTTGCATCTGAAAGTAGAAACTCGCCCGATTACAACACTATGCGTACTTTTCCCCTAGGCCGTTCTAGTTATGCTTGTCGAGCATCAGAACTGCGAAAATTTTGAGTTTCTCGAGCGTTTCTTACCTCCAAACTGCCATATCTCGCGAACGGATTGACCAATCCGCAAAATTTCTGTTGCATCTGAAAGTAGAAACTCGCCCGATTACAACGGTGTGCGTGTTTTCCCCTAGGCCGTTCTAGTTATGCTTGTCGAGCATCAGAACTGCGAAAATTTTGAGTTTCTCGAGCGTTTCTTACATCCAAACTGCCATATCTCGCGAACGGATTGACCAATCCGCAATATTTCTGTTGCACCTGAAGGTAGAAACTCGCCCGATTACAACGGTATGCGTACTTTTCCCCTAGGCCGCCCTAGTTATTCGTTTCGAGCATCAGAACTGTGACAATTTTGAGTTTCTCAACCGTTTCTTACATCCAAACTGCCATATCCCGCGAACGGATTGACCAATCCGCAAAATTTCTGTTGCATCTGAAAGTAGAAACTCGCCCGATTACAACGGTATGCGTACTTTTCCCCTAGCCCGTTCTAGTTATTCGTTTCGAGCAACAGAACTGCGAAAATTTTGAGTTTTTCAAGCGTTGCTTACGTCCAAACTGCCATATCTCGCGAGCGGATTGACCAATCCGCAAAATTTCTGTTGCACCTGAAAGTAGAAACTCGCCCGATTACAACGGTGTGCGTACTTTTCCCCTAGGCCGTTCTAGTTATGCTTGTCGAGCATCAGAACTGCGCAAATTTTGAGTTTCTCGAGCGTTTCTTACCTCCAAACTGCCATATCTCGCGAACGGATTGACCAATCCGCAAAATTTCTGTTGCATCTGAAAGTAGAAACTCCCCCGACTACAACACTATGCGTACTTTTCCCCTAGGCCGTTCTATTTATTCGTTTCGAGCATCAGAACTGCGAAAATTTTCAGTTTCTCAAGCGTTTCTTTCTTGCAAACTGCCATATCTCGCAAACGGATTGACCAATCCGCAAAATTTCTGTTGCATCTGGAAGTAGAAACTCGCCCGATTATAACACTATGCGTACTTTTCCCCTAAGCCGTTCTAGTTATTCGTTTCGAGCATCAGAATTGCGAAAATTTTGAGTTTCTCAAGCGTTTCTTACCTCCAAACTGCCATAACTCGCGAACGGATTGACCAATCCGCAAAATTTCTGTTGCATCTGAAAGTAGAAACTCGCCCGATTACAATACTATGCGTACTTTTCCCCTAGGCCGTTCTAGTTGTTCGTTTCGAGCATCAGAACTGCGAAAATTTTGAGTTTTTCAAGCGTTGCTTACCTTCAAACTGCCATATCTCGCGAACGGATTGACCAATCCGCAAAATTTCTGTTGCATCAGAAAGCAGAAACTCGCCCGATTGCAACGGTGTGCGTACTTTTCCCCTAGGCCGTTCTAGTTATGCTTGTCGAGCATCAGAACAGCGAAAATTTTGATTTTCCCGAGCGGTTCTTACCTCCAAACTGCCATACCTCGCGAACGGATTGACCAATCCGCAAAATTTTTGTTGCATCTGAAAGTAGAAACTCGCCCGATTACAACACTATGCGTACTTTTCCCCTAAGCCGTTCTAGTTATTCGTTTCGAGCATCAGAATTGCGAAAATTTTGAGTTTCTCAAGCGTTTCTTACCTCCAAACTGCCATAACTCGCGAACGGATTGACCAATCCGCAAAATTTCTGTTGCATCTGAAAGTAGAAACTCGCCCGATTACAACACTATGCGTACTTTTCCCCTAGGCCGTTCTAGTTATTCGTTTCGAGCATCAGAACTGCGAAAATTTTGAGTTTCTCAAGCGTTTCTTACCCCCAAACTGCCATATATCGCGAACGGATTGACCAATCCGCAAAATTTCTGTTGCATCTGAAAGTAGAAACTCGCCCGATTACAATACTATGCGTACTTTTCCCCTAGGCCGTTCTAGTTGTTCGTTTCGAGCATCAGAACTGCGAAAATTTTGAGTTTTTCAAGCGTTGCTTACCTTCAAACTGCCATATCTCGCGAACGGATTGACCAATCCGCAAAATTTCTGTTGCATCAGAAAGTAGAAACTCGCCCGATTGCAACGGTGTGCGTACTTTTCCCCTAGGCCGTTCTAGTTATGCTTGTCGAGCATCAGAACTGCGAAAATTTTGATTTTCTCGAGCGGTTCTTACCTCCAAACTGCCATATCTCGCGAACGGATTGACCAATCCGCAAAATTTTTGTTGCATCTGAAAGTAGAAACTCGCCCGATTACAACACTATGCGTACTTTTCCCCTAAGCCGTTCTAGTTATTCGTTTCGAGCATCAGAATTGCGAAAATTTTGAGTTTCTCAAGCGTTTCTTACCTCCAAACTGCCATAACTCGCGAACGGATTGACCAATCCGCAAAATTTCTGTTGCATCTGAAAGTAGAAACTCGCCCGATTACAACACTATGCGTACTTTTCCCCTAGGCCGTTCTAGTTATTCGTTTCGAGCATCAGAACTGCGAAAATTTTGAGTTTCTCAAGCGTTTCTTACTTCCAAACTGCCATATCTCGCGAACGGATTGACCAATCCGCAAAATTTCTGTTGCATCTGAAAGTAGAAACTCGCCCGATTACAATACTATGCGTACTTTTCCCCTAGGCCGTTCTAGTTATTCGTTTCGAGCATCAGAACTGCCAAAATTTTGAGTTTCTCAAGCGTTTCTTACCTCCAAACTGCCATAACTCGCGAACGGATTGACCAATCCGCAAAATTTCTGTTGCATCTGAAAGTAGAAACTCGCCCGATTACAACACTATGCGTACTTTTCCCCTAGGCCGTTCTAGTTATTCGTTCCGAGCATCAGAACTGCGAAAATTTTGATTTTCTCGAGCGTTTCTTACCTCCAAACTGCCATATCTCGCGAACGGATTGACCAATCCGCAAAATTTCTGTTGCATCTGAAAGTAGAAACTCGCCCGATTACAACACTATGCGCACTTTTCCCCTAGGTCGTTCTAGTTATTCGTTTCGAGCATCAGAACTGCGAAAATTTTGAGTTTCTCGAGCGTTTCTTACTTCCAAACTGCCATATCTCGCAAACGGATTGACCAATCCGCAAAATTTCTGTTGCATCTGGAAGTAGAAACTCGCCCGATTACAACACTATGCGTACTTTTCCCCTAAGCCGTTCTAGTTATTCGTTTCGAGCATCAGATTTGCGAAAATTTTGAGTTTCTCAAGCGTTTCTTACCTCCAAACTGCCATAACTCGCGAACGGATTGACCAATCCGCAAAATTTCTGTTGCATCTGAAAAGAGAAACTCGCCCGATTACAACGGTGTGCGTACTTTTCCCCTAGCCCGTTCTAGTTATTCGTTTCGAGCAACAGAACTGCGAAAATTTTGAGTTTCTCGAGCGGTTGTTACTTCCAAACTGCCATATCTCGCGAACGGATTGACCAATCCGCAAAATTTCTGTTGCATCTGAAAGTAGAAACTCGCCCGATTACAATACTATGCGTACTTTTCCCCTAGGCCGTTCTAGTTATTCGTTTCGAGCATCAGAACTGCGAAAATTTTGAGTTTCTCAAGCGTTTCTTACCTCCAAACTGCCATAACTCGCGAACGGATTGACCAATCCGCAAAATTTCTGTTGCATCTGAAAGTAGAAACTCGCCCGATTACAGCGGTATGCGTACTTTTCCCCTAGCCCGTTCTAGTTATTCGTTTCGGGCAACAGAACTGCGAAAATTTTGAGTTTCTCGAGCGGTTCTTACTTCCAAACTGTCATATCTCGCGAACGGATTGACCAATCCGCAAAATTACTGTTGCATCTGAAAGTAGAAACTCGCCCGATTACAACGGTGTGCGTACTTTTCCCCTAGGCCTTTCTAGTTATGCTTGTCGAGCATCAGAACTGCGAAAATTTTGAGTTTCTCAAGCGTTTCTTACGTCCAAACTGCCATATCTCGCGAACGGATTGACCAATCCGCAAAATTTCTGTTGCATCTGAAAGTAGAAACTCGCCCGATTACAACACTATGCGTACTTTTCCCCTAGGCCGTTCTATTTATGCTTGTCGAGCATCAGAACTGGGAAAATTTTGAGTTTCTCAAGCGTTTCTTACTTCCAAACTGCCATATCTCGCAAACGGATTGACCAATCCGCAAAATTTCTGTTGCATCTGGAAGAAGAAACTCGCCCGATTGCAACGGTGTGCGTACTTTTCCCCTAGGCCGTTCTAGTTATGCTTGTCGAGCATCAGAACTGCGAAAATTTTGAGTTTCTCGAGCGGTTCTTACCTCCAAACTGCCATATCTCGCGAACGGATTGACCAATCCGCAACATTTCTGTTGCATCTGAAAGTAGAAACTCGCCCGATTACAACACTATGCGTACTTTTCCCCTAGGCCGTTCTAGTTATTCGTTTCGAGCATCAGAACTGCGAAAATTTTGAGTTTCTCAAGCGTTTCTTACTTCCAAACTGCCATATCTCGCGAACGGATTGACCAATCCGCACAATTTCTGTTGCATCTGAAAGTAGAAACTCGCCCGATTACAATACTATGCGTACTTTTCCCCTAGGCCGTCCTAGTTATTCGTTTCGAGCATCAGAACTGCGAAAATTTTGAGTTTCTCAAGCGTTTCTTACCTCCAAACTGCCATAACTCGCGAACGGATTGACCAATCCGCAAAATTTCTGTTGCATCTGAAAGTAGAAACTCGCCCGATTACAACGGTATGCGTACTTTTCCCCTAGGCCGTTCTAGTTATTCGTTTCGAGCATCAGAACTGTGAAAATTTTGAGTTTCTCAAGCGTTTCTTACCTCCAAACTGCCATATCTCGAGAACGGATTGACCAATCCGCAAAATTTCTGTTGCATCTGAAAGTAGAAACTCGCCCGATTACAACACTATGCGTACTTTTCCCCTAGGCCGTTCTAGTTATGCTTGTCGAGCATCAGAACTGTGAAAATTTTGAGTTTCTCAAGCGTTTCTTACCTCCAAACTGCCATATCTCGAGAACGGATTGACCAATCCGCAAAATTTCTGTTGCATCTGGAAGTAGAAACTCGCCCGATTACAACACTATGCGTACTTTTCCCCTAAGCCGTTCTAGTTATTCGTTTCGAGCATCAGAATTGCGAAAATTTTGAGTTTCTCAAGCGTTTCTTACCTCCAAACTGCCATAACTCGCGAACGGATTGAGCAATCCGCAAAATTTCTGTTGCATCTGAAAGTAGAAACTCGCCCGATTACAACGGTGAGCGTACTTTTCCCCTAGCCCGTTCTAGTTATTCGTTTCGAGCAACAGAACTGCGAAAATTTTGAGTTTCTCGAGCGGTTCTTACTTCCAAACTGCCATATCTCGCGAACGGATTGACCAATCCGCAAAATTTCTGTTGCATCTGAAAGTAGAAACTCGCCCGATTACAACGGTATGCGTACTTTTCCCCTAGGCCGTTCTAGTTATTCGTTTCGAGCATCAGAACTGCGAAAATTTTGAGTTTCTCAAGCGTTTCTCACGTACAAACTGCCACATCTCGCGAACGGATTGTCCAATCCGCAAAATTTCTGATGCATCTGAAAGTAGAAACTCGCCCGATTACAACGGTATGCGTACTTTTCCCCTAGGCCGTTCTAGTTATGCTTGTCGAGCATCAGAACTGGGAAAATTTTGAGTTTCTCAAGCGTTTCTTACTTCCAAACTGCAATATCTCGCAAACGGATTGACCAATCCGCAAAATTTCTGTTGCATCTGGAAGTAGAAACTCGCCAGATTACAACACTATGCGTACTTTTCCCCTAAGCCGTTTTAGTTATTCGTTTCGAGCATCAGATTTGCGAAAATTTTGAGTTTCTCAAGCGTTTCTTACCTCCAAACTGCCATAACTCGCGAACGGATTGACCAATCCGCAAAATTTCTGTTGCATCTGAAAGTAGAAACTCGCCCGATTACAGCGGTATGCGTACTTTTCCCCTTGCCCGTTCTAGTTATTCGTTTCGGGCAACAGAACTGCGAAAATTTTGAGTTTTTCAAGCGTTGCTTACCTCCAAACTGCCATATCTCGCGAACGGATTGACCAATCCGCAAAATTTCTGTTGCACCTGAAAGTAGAAACTCGCCCGATTACAACACAGTGCGTACTTTTCCCCTAGGCCGTTCTAGTTATTCGTTTCGAGCATCAGAACTGCGAAAATTTTGAGTTTCTCAAGCGTTTCTTACTTCCAAACTGCCATATCTCGCAAACGGATTGACCAATCCGCAAAATTTCTGTTGCATCTGGAAGTAGAAACTCGCCCGATTACAACACTATGCGTACTTTTCCCCTAAGCCGTTCTAGTTATTCGTTTCGAGCATCAGAATTGCGAAAATTTTGAGTTTCTCAAGCGTTTCTTACCTCCAAACTGCCATAACTCGCGAACGGATTGAGCAATCCGCAAAATTTCTGTTGCATCTGAAAGTAGAAACTCGCCCGATTACAACGGAGAGCGTACTTTTCCCCTAGCCCGTTCTAGTTATTCGTTTCGAGCAACAGAACTGCGAAAATTTTGAGTTTCTCGAGCGGTTCTTACTTCCAAACTGCCATATCTCGCGAACGGATTGACCAATCCGCAAAATTTCTGTTGCATCTGAAAGTAGAAACTCGCCCGATTACAACGGTATGCGTACTTTTCCCCTAGGCCGTTCTAGTTATTCGTTTCGAGCATCAGAACTGCGAAAATTTTGAGTTTCTCAAGCGTTTCTCACGTACAAACTGCCACATCTCGCGAACGGATTGTCCAATCCGCAAAATTTCTGATGCATCTGAAAGTAGAAACTCGCCCGATTACAACGGTATGCGTACTTTTCCCCTAGGCCGCCCTAGTTATTCGTTTCGAGCATCAGAACTGCAAAAATTTTGAGTTTCTCAAGCGTTTCTTACTTCCAAACTGCCATATCTCGCGAACGGATTGACCAATCCGCAAAATTTCTGTTGCATCTGAAAGTAGAAACTCGCCCGATTACAACGGTATGCGTACTTTTCCCCTAGGCCGTTCTAGTTATGCTTGTCGAGCATCAGAACTGCGAAAATTTTGAGTTTCTCGAGCGTTTCTTACCTCCAAACTGCCATATCTCGCGAACGGATTGACCAATCCGCAAAATTTCTGTTGCATCTGAAAGTAGAAACTCGCCCGATTACAACGGTATGCGTACTTTTCCCCTAGGCCGTTCTAGTTATTCGTTTCGAGCATCAGAACTGCGAAAATTTTGAGTTTCTCAAGCGTTTCTCACGTACAAACTGCCACATCTCGCGAACGGATTGTCCAATCCGCAAAATTTCTGATGCATCTGAAAGTAGAAACTCGCCCGATTACAACGGTATGCGTACTTTTCCCCTAGGCCGTTCTAGTTATGCTTGTCGAGCATCAGAACTGGGAAAATTTTGAGTTTCTCAAGCGTTTCTTACCTCCAAACTGCCATATCTCGCGAACGGATTGACCAATCCGCAAAATTTCTGTTGCATCTGAAAGTAGAAACTCGCCCGATTACAACGGTATGCGTACTTTTCCCCTAGGCCGTTCTAGTTATGCTTGTCGAGCATCAGAACTGCGAAAATTTTGAGTTTCTCGAGCGTTTCTTACCTCCAAACTGCCATATCTCGCGAACGGATTGACCAATCCGCAAAATTTCTGTTGCATCTGAAAGTAGAAACTCGCCCGATTACAACGGTATGCGTACTTTTCCCCTAGGCCGTTCTAGTTATTCGTTTCGAGCATCAGAACTGCGAAAATTTGAGTTTCTCAAGCGTTTCTCACGTACAAACTGCCACATCTCGCGAACGGATTGTCCAATCCGCAAAATTTCTGATGCATCTGAAAGTAGAAACTCGCCGATTACAACGGTATGCGTACTTTTCCCCTAGGCCGTTCTAGTTATGCTTGTCGAGCATCAGAACTGGGGAAAATTTTGAGTTTCTCAAGCGTTTCTTACCTCCAAACTGCCATATCTCGCGAACGGATTGACCATTCCGCAAAATTTCTGTTGCATCTGAAAGTAGAAACTCGCCCGATTACAACGGTATGCGTACTTTTCCCCTAGGCCGTTCTAGTTATGCTTGTCGAGCATCAGAACTGCGAAAATTTTGAGTTTCTCGAGCGTTTCTTACCTCCAAACTGCCATATCTCGCCAACGGATTGACCAATCCGCAAAATTTCTGTTGCATCTGAAAGTAGAAACTCGCCCGATTACAACGGTATGCGTACTTTTCCCCTAGGCCGTTCTAGTTATTCGTTTCGAGCAACAGAACTGCGAAAATTTTGAGTTTTTCAAGCGTTGCTTACCTCCAGACTGCCATATCTCGCGAACGGATTGACCAATCCGCAAAATTTCTGTTGCATCTGAAAGTAGAAACTCGCCCGATTACAATACTATGCGTACTTTTCCCCTAGGCCGTTCTAGTTATTCGTTTCGAG